>NC_063191.1:20601568-20664068 GCF_017589495.1 Alosa alosa
TTATTTGCTATTTCTGAGAAATATAGAGCATATCTCTCTTCAGATTTTGCCAGATAATGCTACTACACCTCCAACAAACGATCAAACCAAGACACTTGTTCAAATCACAAGAAAAATTGTGGACATAATTGGAATCACTGATGAAATTCCTCTGAAAGACATGCAAATGTATTCTTTAGCATGTTTGATGCAATATGATGCAAACTGTGCTGGTGTAATTGATAGTTCTACAGCAAGCATTACTGAAATAATTCAACACGACGTTGCTGGTCCTGATGTCCATTACTGGCTTCTTTATTCTTGTTTTGGGACCCATGATTCACTAAGAATAGTCCAAGAGAACAATGAGCAGAACATATTCTCTTTGCCAGTTGGGGGTATAGCAGTGCCTTTGAAACAACAACCTCAGACTGGAAACTGGGCAGTCAAGAAGAGCAGCTTAGTTGGACAAGCATTCAGTTTCCTGCCTCTGTCCATTCAAACGGGCCTTCCTGTTAATATAAATGGTTCGTTTGCTGTGATGTCAAACCGAAAAAGTCTGTGGGAGACTGGAGTGAAGGCACAATGGAACACAGCCCTACTGAAGGATGCTGTGGCAAATGCCTACATGACCACCCTTCTTATCTTGAAGGAACTGTCAGAAAATGGAAGCCTTTCAGATTATCCCTATTACACATTCTGGCCAGATAAAGAGAAAGTAGGCAAAGCATTTCAACCACTAGTTGATGCCTTCTACTCTGCTATCGTGCATGGATTTTGTAATGAAGATCTTAAACTTTTCAGTGATGGCAAGAATTGGTGCTCAGTTAAGAATGGGAGGTTTCTGGACCCACAAATAGCAAAGCATAAGGAGATTGGCAAACTTGCAGAGAAAATCTTTCTGAGCCATCAAAACCCAGGATACTGTGCTGTTACACTTCCTTTGTTTGTGAGGGAAAGCATGATAAGAAGTGGCTTCAGAGACATTGTGTTGGCAAGAACAATCAGTTGGACTGAATTTTACCAGGAAGTGGTGTTCAGTAATTTGGATGCTCTGGAATCCCATGAAAGAAATGCAATGATTCTCAGCGGCATTGACCTCAATGATGATGAAGTTGATGAGCTACTGAAAGCGCATTGCTGCCTCCCTTCACAGGGAAGTGGTGAACTGCAGTACATTAGGAGAGTAGTGTACCCTTCAGGGAAAGTGGCCTGTCTGTATGATCAAGAGGAAGGAAGGTTTCTTGATGGTACCAGAGATGACTTCTGTTCCCCCAAAAGAATCCAAAGGCTGTTGGCATTAGGAATGCTAAGTGATCACCTACCTTTAGAGGATTTGGCAGAGAGAGCAGGCACTATCTTAAAAGTCTGGGAAAAGGATCAATTGAAAGCAAGAAAGCGGCTTCAATGCATGTTTGATTTGATGCAGGAGTTATTAGTTGAAAAACATATTAAACATACAAAAACATCTCATCTGTGGCGCACACTGCAAAACATACCGCTCATCCCAGCCTGTCCACCATTGACCATGGAACTACCGAGTCATGTGATGCATCTGCTAAAAAAGCCCTGTCAGGTTTATAACATCAATTGCCATTATTTGGTTAACATGACAGAATTCACAGTAGATCATAGAATCCTTAAGATACACGCTGATAACTCAGTCCTTGAGAAACTGGGTGTGCGTCAAACACCACCACTTGAGACAGTGCTAAGGCAATTAGAGGAAGCATCTAGATGTGATGTACGTGATCAGTCTGTGTTACGCAGAATAGCATATGAGAGCTATGAGTACTTGAATAATTGGCTGAATAATCATCAAGATCCAACCTCCATCGCTGAAAGTGCAAACTCCTTTCCCTTTATCTTTGTTGAGGACACATTTGTACATGTGAGATCAGTGGCGGAAAGGCAAGAGTTTGAAGTTAAGCCTTACCTCTATGTGCTTCCACATTACTTTTCCAAGTTCCGCACACTTTGGGAATGTATTGGAATGCAAGATAAATTCACACCTCAGCAGTTTGTTGACGTCTTGCAGCGCATGGCACAGAGGTATGGAACAAAACCTCTTTCCCACTCAGATCTTAATATCTGTCTGGACATACTTTCAAAAGGACTTCTGAAGACTAAAAATGCAACCCCACAGAACTGTCTTGTTCCTGATGAAAACTCAGTGCTAAGACCCATCTCTAATCTTTGTTACAATGACAGCCCATGGATGCCAGTGTCAGATGATGTCACTCTGTGTCACAAACTAATATCAAGGGAAATTGCATGCCATTTTGGTGTTAGGACAACAAGACACCACACACTACAAAACCATTTAGTTGATAGCTTTTCACCTTATAATTTGAAAGAATTAGAATTTGGACAACATGAAAAGCTGACAGTGCGAATAAAAAACATCATAAATGCATATCCTTCCAAGAAAGACATCATTAAGGAGCTCATTCAAAATGCAGATGATGCTGAAGCAACAGAAATACGCTTCATTTGGGATAGAAGGAAACATGGCACAGTGAAAACATTTGGGAAGAAATGGGATTCTCTTCAAGGTCCAGCTCTGTGTGTGTACAACAACAAGGTGTTTACTGATGCAGACTTGGAAGGCATCCAGCAGCTGGGGGAAGGTGGAAAACATGGACAGTATGGAAAGACAGGAAGATATGGTCTTGGATTCAACTCTGTTTATCATCTCACTGATTGCCCAGCTATTTTAACAGGAGACAAGTGGCTTTGCATATCTGACCCTCATGTTAAATATTCAGAATCAGAAACCAGGCAGAGACCAGGATGCAAGTACTTATTAGATGAAGAATTTAAGAATTCATTCATGGATGTTTATCAGACATTTCTACCATCAGATTTCAGCCTCGAGTCTGGAACAATGTTCAGGCTTCCACTTCGAACAGAGGAAATGGCAGCTAAATCTGAAATATGCAACAATCACATCAGAGAACATGACATTACAGAATTTTTGCAAGTGTTTTTTGAAGACCCAGATGGCTTGACCCTCTTCTTAAAACATATCAAGAAAATAGCATTCCATATTATCAGCCCCGACTCAGGCACTCTGCGTAATGCATTTGTGATTGAAAAGCAACTATCCGAGGAAAGCAGCATGAAGAGAACACAATTCCAAAATCAAGTTCAACATTCTCTTGTGTCCAGACAGACTGTACCCTGCCAGGTCATATATGATATGCAGATTTCTTCATCATTTTCAAATATCCAAAGGACATGTAGTCAATGGGTAATTGCAGAACAGTTTGGCTCTCTTGGATCCACCTCTGTCAAAATGAATAGGTGTTCACAAACCCCGCAGGCAGCTGTGGCAGCACGTATAGGAGAGAAGCCCTCTAAGCATGACTTCATGGGAAGGGTATTCTGCTCCCTACCTTTGCCTGGGGTAACTGGTCTGCCAGTTCATGTCAATGGGAATTTTGAAGTTGACTCCTCTAGAAGGGACCTATGGAAAGAAGATGGGGTGAGTCTAAAGACTACGTGGAACGAGTCTCTCAAACTGGACGTTATTTCACCCCTGTACGCCGATCTGTTGAAGCATATACAAACAACCCTGGAAACAGGAGATCATCTGACAGTATCCTCTTTAGGATCATGGCTAGATTCTTCATATCTGACCTTTTTCCCATCTGTCTCAAAAGATGTTGCTAAGGAATGGCACACAATGATCCATCATGTGTACAAGTCAATAAGTGAAAGAGATCTCTCAGTGATTCCTGTTTTACAGACCTTCCAACCAGTGATGGCAAATCAGACAACAGAGACATACACAGTCAGCTGGTCAAATGTTTGCAAACACAATCCAATGGATTCTCCTCATTTTAGTGACATGTTACAAGCAAGCCTTTTTGATATTTTAGAGGACATTGGAATGAATGTGGTTCCTTGGTCTCGAAAGATGAATCAAATCTACACAGGTTTCATAACTGCAGATGTGGAGGCAATGTGGTTATGTCCCAAAACAGTGAGGGAATATCTGAAGCAAAAACTTCTGAATGATGCTCATGCCTTGCCCTTACCTGTTGATCACACTCTGATTAAAGATAAAAAGCGATGTTTCATACTCCTCAACGCCTGTGCAGGGGACATTGATGAAAGGAATATCAGCTCTTTCGATGGACTTCCCCTTCTGCTCACTCAAGATCAGATGCTGAGGGTTTTTGACCGGAACTCTCCAAGACTGATGACAAAGTTTTGGAATATATTTGAAGGACAGAAAGCATTGTTTGTTGATTATTCTGTAAATTGTAATCACACTAAAGTACTACAAAATGGACGCTATATTGAGAAACTGACTTTTCCAAAAGCATCTCAGCTCTTGAAACCATTACTTGAAGATGTCAGTCAACATTCTGATGGTAAACCACCTGCTTTTCTGAAGAGACTTTGGGAATTCTTTGAGGAAGAAATCAGGTCAGATACCTATAAGAATGAAGCTACTGCTTTCAAAGAATTGAGGAAAGCTTTCATTGACTATCCAATTGTACCCATCACTTTTCCTAGTCAGCACAAAAAGCATAGTTTACAGACAATGATGAAGTTGTCCTCTGTTGTTTGGGATCCAAAGGAGAAGATATCATCCATCCTGGTCCAGTTAGGACTGGCGACATTAACTACTCTTTTTTTGTTGGATTACCCTATTTGCATACAACTCTAAATTCTGAAGTCCTTCAAACAAGTGAAATCGCTGCAGTTCTCGACCAACTTTTACAGGTTCCTCACTCCAACATCAAAAAAATAGACAGCTATGAATTGGACAGCCTTCTGCATTTTCTCCTATCTGGAATTAGTGCTACCAGAGACTCACAAGAATATCAGAGAAAGTTGAAGACATTACCTCTGTTTGAAACAGCACACGGTGAACGGCAGAGCATCGAAGGGTGTAACAAAGTGTTCATTCTGAAGACATGCTTTGAAATGATCCCTGATTTGTACTGTATTGCTGCAAATGGACACATTGTCCTGAATAACTCTTCTGTCAACCAGAAACTCTCAGTAACCCTGAAAATAAGTGCCTTAACTGACCTAGAGTTCTATGTGAATTTCCTGCTGCCCATATTCCACACACTCACAGAAAAACAAGTTATTGACTCAATTTTCCTGCTGTTGGTTTTAAAGCAACACCAAACATACAAGAAATACAAGGACCAGATTGTAGACCAACTAAGACGTGTTAGGTTTATTAGAGACATCCAGGGTACTCTTCAATTGGCCTCCTACTTTTTTGATGAGAAAGAGCCCCTTTACAAGATCATGCTTCCTCGAGAGAAATTTGTACCACCAACATTCTGGGAAGCATTTGACCATGAGGAAGGATCAGTAAGACGGCTACTGAAGGAGCTTGGAATGAAACACATTGTTTCAGATGTTGAGATTATACGGTTCGCAAACATGATTGAGTCAGAAGCACGTGGCAGGACCTCAATTGATGAGCTGAAGAAGAAGTCTTCTGCATTATTCATTAAGGCTTTGGAGTACAATGCCACAAAAAAGGACTCTAACTTGTTGAAAAGGATTGCAACCATCAAGTTTGTCTTTCCTTTGAAAATTCAGAAAAAACTGTGTAATTACCACCAACCGTTTGCTGGTGAAAGAGATGTGGTTGCAATCACAGAGTCTTTGATTGACACAAACTCTGATCATCAGTATCTCATTTGGTCTTCCACACCAATTCTACCCACAGACAAACTTAATCAATCTTATCTCAAAGATTTGGTTAAAGCAGGAGCCTTTCATCAGCCACCCTGTGAGTTAGTGGCCCAGAACCTGAAAAACATCTGTCAGTCAGAATGCCCAAACATTCATTTGAGAAACATCAGAAAAACAGCATTTTGCCAATCATATGCATACTTACAATCAAAGAATTTCAGGGCATCTGAGCTTCAAGACCTGCCAGTGGTTCTTGTTGAAAATGATGCTATTCTTGTGCAAGCCAGTCGAGCAGTGCTTAGTCTTGATAATGACCTTGAGTTTAGGCCATATCTGTATAAAATCAGTCCACAGCATGCACTATATGCTGAATTCTTTGAAGGGATCGGTGTGAAGGAGAGACCCACAATAAGGCAGTACAGCATAGTCCTCAAGGACATTTATATGGACAGCAAAGGAAAGGAAACTCTTAATGCAAATCAGCAGTTAACCGTCAAACGTGCTGTGCAGCACTTGTTTAAACTAATTGCTGATCAACCAAAACAAATGCAATTTCCAAAGCACTTGTATCTACCATCAACAGATGGCAAACTGTACAAATCCCAAGACCTCTACTTCAATGATACTGTCTACCAGACAAAAAGACTGGAAGACTCACTGAAAGACAAATTCAGACTCCTAATGAACCTGGGTGACTGTCACCTAGGAGAGGACCCATATAAACATCAGAAGATGCTGCAGTTGTTGCCTAAAGACAATCGACCAACAATGTTGTCTCATATCACCTCTGAAAGCCTTGTGGGTTCTAGGATGAACCAGTGTGAATATGGAAAAAGCTGTGAGTTCAGTGGTTGGTTTGAGAAACATTTATCCTCCAGTCCATTTTTACATGGTCTCACATGTTTGATCAGAGAACAAAGTAAAGGTGATGTGTCTCAAGCTGATGCTGTTGAACTATGCCAGAATACCTTTGGAAGACTTCAAATAATTTGCTGTGAAAACCTTGAGACAGAGCTTCTCTTACATCATGAGCCACTTGCTCACACCACTTCTGAAACACAAGTGTATGTGACAAAAGAGCCACAGGGCTGCACATTCTACCTGAGACACAGTGATGATAGGGGCTTTAGGGTAATGCATGAGGTGGCTATGACACTAACCAAAGAAATCAATTCCTTGCTGCGGAATGCTTTACACCCAAACAGTCTTCTGGGTTTGGGTGAGCTTTTGTTATGTGATACACAGGAAGAAGTTGAGAAGACACTCGAAAAATATGGAATCCGTAACAGTGCCATCAAAGTAGCACTTCATCATCCAGACCCAGGGAGTCTAATACCAGAGGAATGTTATGATGTTCTTGACATGAACTTTATGAACAATTATGAAAGAGGCGAGTATGTTGGCTTCAAAAAGACATCAGAGGATGAACACTATTACCATGCAGTGATTGTTGAGCGTTTGGCTGCATTGCATGAAACAGGCCAATATTGTTGTAGATATAAAATAGAAATTGGAAAGGATGAGTTTGTTGAGGTAAGCTCCCTTGATCTTTACCAGTTTAAACGTGAAAAAACATCTGCTTCAAAGCAAAGCGTTTGTAGAACAATACAGCTGGTGGATGGACCTGTGCCATCACCTGAGGAAGACTTCCCGGAGACGTTTGAAGAAATCAAAAGGGAAATTGATAAGTACCTGACAGAAATCAGGACTCTGTCGAAAGATGAGCAAGCCAAAGCCATCAGACGCCTGTATCTCCGGTGGCACCCAGACAAAAACCCAGGGCAGGAAAAGCTCGCTAATGAGGCTTTTAGGTACTTAAAAAACAAAATTAGAGAATTTGAGGCAAATGAGACTGTTTCTAAATCAACTACAAGGAATTTCAGCAGACAAAATGAGACTGCACAATCCCATTTCCCATGGAATTTTGAAAACTTCTACCCTCAGTGGAACACCGAAGCAACACGTCACCGTCAAGGTCGAGAGAGGTCCCACCACAACAGTACCAGACCCCAGAGTGATTTTTGGGCATTTCAGCAGGAAATGCCAAGATCAGACAAAGTGGAAGCTAAGCGCTGGTATTTGCAAGCCCAGTGTGACCTTAATGCTGCCCACAATGACACAGGGGGAGTGACCACTGAGTGGTGTCTGTTCAAGGTTCATCAGGCTGTGGAGAAGGCTCTGATAGCAGTGGAGTACAGACGGAGTGGAAAACCCTCTCCCACCAGCTCCATCTCTAACCTTGCTAAGAAGGTGTCAGGCTACAGCCCGGAGCTGAACACTTTGCCAGGCCTTGTGAGCCGATTAAAACGTTTGGGTGTAGATGGCAAAACAACTCAGTACCCCAACTACCATGATCCTCCTAAGATTCCTAACAATGCATTCCAACCTGAAAATGAAAAAGAGGCTCTTGATATCACATTAGAACTTCTGCAGAAAGTGGATTCATATGTAACAAACTGATTAAAAAGTAGAGTTCTGTTTGTACTTTTTGTAATTGTATTGTTATTCCTTCTTAATTTTTAACATCTTTGAAATACTTTTTATGGTTGTATCATGATTCTGATGTTCACTATGTTCTTATATTCACTATATAATATATCACAGACATGATTTATCTGTGTATGAATGAATTATTACTGAAAATATTGTTGCTTAGAATGACAGTTAGTAGTTAATCACAAAGAAAAGTTAAGGGAATGGTGATTTGTTATGATTTATTCATCATTTATTATGGTCATAATCTATCTGTGGTTGTGTCTTTCTGAAAATATGCCTAGACTATTAATGAATAGTTTATCGCATAAAAAAGAAGAGGAAACATATTGAAGTTATACTACTTAATAAAGTTTGCTTAATGAAAGATGTGTACATTTGTCTGTCAGTCTACAACTGAATGCATTTGAGTGTGATTAAAAGACAAACAAAACGTCTGTTAACCAGATGCAACCCGGATGAAAGCATTGTATTTATTAAGAAATTATGTTACATAAAGATAGAGAATGCGGTCAGCCAGTTCTCTGTTTTGGAATAAGTTTGGTTAATTTAAAATGTAGGGCCAGAACCAAGTTGTATTTGTGTGCGTCTTTATAGAAACACATTTTTAGTTATCCCCAGCCCCCTTAACAATATCAAAAACATAAAACAATGTATTCACTCATGGTTTTAATCATCTGTATTGGAAAAACTCAAACATCGGTTAGTCGGGGGATAGTGTTTTAAGTGGTCTGATGTGTAACTGCAAAGACCAGCCCTAGAACATCCATCTCTTACGAGGCTCCAAAAATAACTTACACAAATTCTGTACATAATTACATCTGGCTTTCTTCCTGTATCTGTATGGTGTACACAAAGAAAGGAAAGAACAGCCTTTAATGAAGTGGTCACTCTGGCAAAAAGCACTCTGAGCATTTGAAGGCAAGGTCCTGAAATGGTTAACATCAGTCCTCTCCACTCCACTAGTAGTTTTTTGTATTCCTGAAATAATGACACCATTATCTATGTTCATTAATCTGGAGAGAAGAAAGGAGAGTGTTGATGGAGGAAAACAGTTATGAACACATAAAGAGAATGATTTGGTGACTTTGGTCAATTCTCTATGCAATCAGAAGTCCTGACTTGGCAACACCAGTCATGATAATTTTACATTCATCAGCAAAGACTTGAACTCATACACTCACATACAGAAATTCAACAGAAATACTGTTCTTCTACAAAACACTTATTTTCCAATTTTGTATGTCTGAACCATACAGTCACGGCCAAATTTGTTGGTACCCTTACAGCTCACTGAAAGAATAATTCATTTTTTCCTTTCCTGATCAATTTTCTCATGTATAGCTGCATGCCTTTGGTATGTACGTAATAAAGCAAAGAAAGCTTGAAAATAAATAATTTATTGTTTATTTTACAAAGATATTCTTTGTGGCCTTGACAAATGTGTTGGTACCCCTAAGAAATATTGATACATTACTGTATTATAGTAATGTTCAAAACGGTTTCACCTTAATTAGCATCACAGATGTATTTGATCTTGTATTCAGTCATTCAGCCTATTTGAATGGAGAAAAGTAGTACTCTGCAGTTGGGTTCATTCTGTGCCCCATACTGAGCATGTACCAGAGAAAGCAGAGGAGAGAGCTGTCTGATCATTTAGAGCTTCTGAAAACACTTGTTGCCATCGATTGCCTCTAAAGGTTGTGTAATATACTATTAGGGAAAGGGTACCATTATTTTTGTCCATGCCATTTTTGTTTTCTTTATTAACTAAAATATTCTGTTGAATGAAGAGTCAAAAACATA
The DNA here is from genome assembly GCF_017589495.1 of Alosa alosa. Classification (NCBI taxonomy): domain Eukaryota; kingdom Metazoa; phylum Chordata; class Actinopteri; order Clupeiformes; family Clupeidae; genus Alosa; species Alosa alosa. Next base: position 20,611,520 of record NC_063191.1, read on the forward strand.
GTATTTGCATTAAACATGGAATAAACATATCATGGATGTCAACAATTTTGTTTCAAAATATTGAGTTTTTTGTGGAAGGGTAACAACAAATTTGGCCAAGACTGTATATCTAAATCGTTTTTTGTCAATAATAGACCAAGATCTCAGTTAAGGTTATAAACTGATCATCTGGAGACAGCAAAAAAAATGTAAATTCATATAGTTAAGTATACACCTGAACGTCCTGAACAAGGTTAATCAAGCTGACCCAGACATCAGTCTGAAATAAGTAATGTGGATACTTTACTTAAATGATAGTTTAAAAGCAAGCTAATAAACAGGCATCTGGAAGGCTCGTTTTAAAACAAATGACAAGGAATGCTACCAAAGCTTTAGTTTCTTGTCACACACGGATTAAAAACATTAGAACTGCTACTGGGCAGTACTGCTGGCAACCAAATTAGTCTCATTGCATTTTGGCCTTTAAGTAAAACCCACATCAGATCTTGTCCACATATTTATGAAGATAAACAAATCCAAAGATTCTATTCTGGTGGTAGTGATATCACTGTCACATTTAGCTTAATTAATTGGCATATTTTAGGTTCATGAACGATTGAACGATGAACGATTGAACGATTTCAAACCATGGCCAAATATTGCTAAAACATGTTGTGTAAAACATGTCCTACAAGTGCCATGCTACAGACCTCTTTTCCTGCTGAGATGTGAGCCAGGGCACCGGGGGAGCCCTTGGCCAAGGTCATTGGAGGGTCAAGGTCACTGTGCTTAATGGCACATGGAGTGCTTGACAATTTACTTTTCAGGCAATTAAAACAACAAAGATAAAAACAAACAAAACCAATGACAACAAAACAAAAACATTTTGTCATCACCTGCCTCACCCAAAAGCAGTCTCAATGTTCAAGGCATTCGAATGAGTCAGTCATAGAAAAATAAACGCACTGCATAGCTCTGTCGAGATCAAGAGTGGCCCATGCCTTCTGAGGAAAGTGAACAGAGAGAGAGCCACAGTGAAGATCCATTTACTTCATCTCCACGTCTTTCTCTCCCTCTCTCCATCCCATGATGTGCAAATTGTTCATCTCGCCACAATGTCCCCGCCCCTCCCGGGCCTCACTCACATGTTATAGGCTACATAAATAGGGTCCAGCTGGTCAGCTAGGAAACCGTCGCGCAGGTGCATGCGCTGTTTCTCCCCTCGCGAGTTGATGGGGATAACCCCTGGGTCCACCACCACCACCACCCCCACGATCAGGTAGTGCTCCTCCAACACCACGTTGGTCACCAAGGCCACCAGATCCAGCGCCTCCTGTTCCGAGCCTTCCAGCTCCACCACCACCACCAGCAGGTTGGTCCAGGTGAACACGGCACTGCACACAAGAGACACGGGTTAGTGTGTTCAGAAACACACCAGAGGACATTAAGGAGAGACACCACGACACAGATGATCGGACAATGTCATGTTATTATGACCGCCAGCGCAGTTGGGCGCGGTCATATAGGTTTAGTCAGATTTTTTTTTTTTTTTCGCATGTCCAAATTTCCGTCAATGATTCCGGGACACTGAAAGACGGGGTAGACAAAACTTGGTGGGCATGTAACCCCATATGGATAGCATGGAACCATTGTTTTCGTTTTGATCTGTAGCCCCCACGCTGGACTGCACCTAAAGGAGGGTAGGGCAGACACAGTTTTCTGTGAATATCTCGAGAACCGTAAGGTTTAGGAGGACCATTATTTTTGTATGTTGATCTCAAGGGGCCATGTCAACGCATTCCATAACCACTCATTTCATGTATAGCCACCTAGTTAAACACAAAAAGTAAAAATGAGGTGGTGTAATTGAAGGTATCTGTGACCTAACATAGTCAAAACTGCACAAAATTGGAAGTGTAGGATCATTATGACACCCTCTGTATGCACGCCAAGTTTTGTGGAATTCCGTTCATGGGGGGCCACACAATAAATTAATTTATGTTACTATACACCAACTGGCCTGTAGGTGGCCGGAGACAGTTTTCTGTGAATATCTCGAGAACCGTAGGGCCTAGGAGGTCCACCTTTTTTTGTATGTTGGTCTTAAGGGGCATGTCAACCCATCCCATTACCACTTATTTCATGTATAGCCACCTAGTTAAAAATTAAAAAGCATAAAATTAGGTGTTTTCATCTCAATATCTCTGGCTGACAAGGTCAAAACTGCACAAAATTAAAAGTGTAGGATCATTATGACACCCTCTGAATGCATGCCAAGTTTTGTGTACTTTTCGTTCATGGGGGCCTTACAATAAAATAATTTATGTGTACATTTAGTGGCATTACACCAACAAGGATTCGGGACACTGAAAGACCGGGTACACAAAACTTGGTGAGCATGTACCCCATATGGATAGCATGGAACCGTCATTTTCGTTTTTCATCTGCAGCCCCCCTGCTGGACTGGACCCCGAAAAGGAGGGTAGGGCAGACACAGTTCTCTGTGAATCTTTTATGGTATGTTGGTCTCAAGGGCCCACATAAACCTGGCTCATAATCACTCATTTGTGATTCCCCGGTAAAAAATGAAAATCAGTAGGATTAAAAGAAAGCCAAAATAAATATTCATCATCATCATCATGGCTGCATTTTCAGTATTGGCGAGAAGTAGTCGTTTGTCCACTAGATGGCGATCGTTGCAGTGAGGCGTAATTTTGTTGGAAGTTAAAGGGGTTGGAAAAACAATGGGACGCTTCATACAAGGACTGTAATTTACCGCAGCGAACATCTAATAAGGATGGGGACGATGTTCACATGAAGTGTAATTCCCATTTCTTCTTGAAGCGAAATAAATCTGAGGATGTTTATCGGACATGCTTGGTTTTTACTGCAGGTAACGTTAATCTTGTAATATCAATAAGGACCTAGGTAATGTTACCGTTAGCGTTGGTTGAGTGATGGAGGCATTTGATTTATTGCATTTGTAGAAAACTATAAATGCGGTTATACCAAGCAAATGTATAGCAGCACTGTTTGTATCTTTTCGACTGTCATTTATTGCGTGCTACAAAATCATTCTGTGCAATGGAAGATTTACCAACGTTACACCGGTCTGATGCAGTTTTGCCTATACATGCGTGAGACTGAGGCGCCTGTTTATTTTGTTTTAAGTGCGTGCAGGTGTGAGAGGGGAATCGATGTGCTTTGATTACAGCTTGGTAGTTGTAGTCTGTGAAATTAAAAGCATTATTGTGTGAAGTATCCAAACAATGACACCTTCATTTCATTATGGCTGTTTTAGCAAAACACCTTAAGCTACTGTGTAGTAGGTCCCATTTAGAAGTGGCTACTTCATTTGCGCTTTCATTGACTCATGGAGCTGCGTGAATGTTATTACAACTTTTAAGCCACGATATGACAGTTTAAGTCCGGCTTGATACTGTAAGGTAAGCCATTGGTTTCCAAAGGAGATTTTATTTGTGTTATAGCATAGCCTATTGACAATTTATGTTGTCAATAGGCCCACCTTATAATCCTACCTGTAGCTTAGGGAAGCTAACAACTTTCTATTAGGATCTAGTTTGTTAGTTACCGTTTTGTCATAACTCCCTGATGCATTTTGCATTTAGAATAGCCAGAGCGTGTATATCTCAATCGGAAAATTAAACAATATGGGTGCCTATGGACTAGGCTGGGTGAACCCAGCCTGATCTGCCCGCTATTTATTTTTGATTTCTTAAAAGATTGAGCTTGGTCTGATGAAAGCCAGACTAGCCATGGACCTCAGTTAAACAATGCAAGGGAACATGAATCAGCCTATATTTGCACTAACAATAACGGACAAAAGCTCTTCAACGTTGGCCCGTTAAAAATGTGTATGAACAGTCTAGCGGCGCATTTCATCAAGGCCCATTTGGACATGTCAGTTATTTGCACCACTGGTTAGATGTAAAACAGCACTTCGTTTCAGACTAGGCTACTGTTACTTAATTTGTGCATTAACAATAACGTTTTCAGACTACTGTTACTTAATTTGTGCATTGACAATAAAAGTATTACATGAACTAAAGATGACTAAAATCTTATGTAGAAGAAGAAACATTCACAAAAATCCATCCATCCAAAAATGACCTTTGTTTTTGATAGCTGTTGAAAACGGCATGGAACTGAAACGGCATTTTCCTTACATAAAAAATAAATAAATAAATAACATTATGCTGATACCTTTTGCTTTTCCCAAATACAATGTAGCCTACAGGTGTAAGTGACCTTTCATCAATCCAGTTGCAATGGATGAACTGTGATGAACTGCCCTACTTGTGATTGTTTAGAGATTTTAAAGGTTTTATAACAATTCTACATCTTCTTTGGCTATTCTACAATCTATTCACCTTTTCAGCACCAGTAGGGTACTTTCTGTGCAGCCGCACACACACACTCAGGCATGCCAAACAAGCATACACAAAAGTTTCAAGAGTGGGGGATGGAGTAAAATATGGAGACAAATTGAAGTGTGATTTATTTTCGCGGAACGGATGTACAGGACTGAGCGGCGGTCATATTTTGTACCGCTATGCGGTACATCTAGTTAAAACATTGTGCAGACATCATAAATACAGCCCTGTACATAAAGAATATAATCTTCACCATGGCTACAGCTGATACACACAGAGCAGAGGTGTGAGCACCAAACCCAGAGAAATGCTAATAACAGAATCGAATAACCTGGCTGAGCACTTTAAGAGCCTGAATAGAAGTAGGTGTATTAGAGAACACAGTGAGTCAGTACTATAAAGCCAGGTGTATGAAATGACACAGTGAGTCAGTACTATAAAGGCAGGTGTATGAAATGACACAGTGAGTCAGTACTATAAAGGCAGGTGTATGAAATGATACATTGAGTCAGTACTATAAAGGCAGGTGTATGAAATGATACAGTGAGTCAGTACTATAAAGCCAGGTGTATGAAATGATACAGTGAGTCAGTACTATAAAGGCAGGTGTATAAAAAATGATTTAGTGAGTCAGTACTATAAAGGCAGGTGTATGAGAGGACACAGTGAGTCAGTACTATTGTCAGATGTAAAGAATTCAGGAGAGTTCTGGGTTTGGACCTGATGTGAAAGATGGCCCTTACCATTCTGCAATGCTCTTGTGTGATCGGATGACCGATGTCTCAATATCAATGGGGTGGTAACGCATGCCTCGTAACTCCAGCGTCTCGTCCAGAGACCCCACCACGTACAGTGCATCGTGTCTCTCTGGAACACAAACATAGAGATCAGTCCTGAGACATGGTAACCATTTAGCGGTTAATGCTATCTTGCAAATGTTTAGAAACAGTCTCAACTTTCTTTTCAAATGATGAAGAATCTGAATGTTAAAGCTTAGGGAAAAATCCAGGGCAGAAGGACTCACCCCCACTAGCGTCAGTCAGCTCAGTGCGGCGAAGGAAGCCCAAGTAGCCTGTGCGAGCCCACACTGTCTGGGTGTCCCCAAAGCTGAGCTTGGTGCAGAAGTGGTCAGCATGCAGGGCCTCTTCGCCGTACACAGTGTAGTAGCCTGTGGCATTGTGAGGGCTGCTCACCCAAACCTACGACCAAACGGCAGACAGAGACGGACATCTGAGAGTGGGTGACAGGCACCGTGCCAATCTTTGGACTCTGGTCATCGTGGTCCGATACCAATCCTTCCAATTCCAATCTTTCTTATGTGTAATGTAAGTTTATCTCTTTAGAAGGCAACCAGACACGTACCTCCCCAAGGTGCGAGTCTCCCAGTGGGCCTTTGGTCTCAGTGTTCGCTATGATGACCTTCACTCCTGGCAGGATCTGCAAACAAAACAGAATTAGTATTGATGCCCCATTTAGTGGAGGAGGTAATAAAGCCCAGTGAGTGGGCTTACTGCAGACATGTGTGAGAGCTCTTACCTTCCCTGACTCCATCAGGGGTAAGCTGTGCGGCGATCCTCTCTCCACCAATCGCACCCTTTCATTTAAACACAAAGACACATAGAAGACTGTGAACTCGCTTCATACACATAATACAACCCCAGTCTTTTTTTGAAAACTTTACTATAATCGCAGTAGGAGGTGTTTTCTCTTTTCACGGTTATTGGAGAAGAATACATTGTAATTTGTGTCCCAGGCCACTGGCATTCTATAGTGTAGACTCTATTGACAAACTCATAGTCAGTGGGTGTACCTGTCGTGACGCAGCGCTCTCATATCCACATAGACGGTGGTAGGGTCGGGTCCAGCTGTGCCCTGTATGAAGAGAGTGGTCACTGTGGTCATTTCTGAGGTGATTCTTGTGCACAGTGTGACAGCCATCCCATAATGCTTATAGTTTCACTTGTGAGGACTCTCAGCTCTGATGGCCTGTTTGCCAAATCCCTTGCCTTTCCCTGAATGTAGAATTTTCCTGACATGCAGCTCTTCACTGATTGAACTAAACTCTAAGAGTGGTGAATGCTAAGGTACTGTAAGGGCTTTTAAGGCACAGGGCTAAACTAGCATCTACACATGGGCTACAGTGTACCAAACGAATGCAATGCAATGGAATTACTGTCACCTGAAGGGTCCCACTCAAAACATAGCCAAGCCACGTTGGCGTTAAAAAAGCACTCCCCCTGCAGGGCATGATGTGAACTGAACACTGCAATCTCATTTGTTTCACACCAGATGTTGGCAAGCCAGGCATACACATGCCCTTACAAGAGCTTCAGAGGGCAAAGACGACTCGGGCATCTTAATACATTTAGTAGACATGAGCACATTGTAGCATGGGCTGTCAATCTACACCTCACAGAGGGCGATGAATGCGAGAGATCGAAGGTGGCCCATGCTGGTGAGGCAAAGTAAAAAAAACAAACAAGCCCCCTTTCCATTAGGAAACCGAGTGTCCAGTGTCACAGACTAGTGATGCAAAAGGCAGTTGCAGCCCTGCTAACGTGCTAAAACAGACTAGCCACAAGCACTCTTCTTCCCACCACCTTGGAGAGAAAGAAGAGCTGGTGGCAGGAATCTACTCAAGCAGCCTACGGGAGCACACACAGCTACTGGAAGCAAACAGCACACTACAGTAGGGCTATTAGGAAGAGCAAAAAATAAATAAAATCACTTGCCAGCCGGAGTATTACAAAATGTAGGTCAACCCAGACACCTTAGAACAGCTACTCTAACAGTGATATGGTTAATGATGCAAGCATGTTGTTAAGGGATCATCAGTAGCTGTAAATTAAGTTCACTTCAGTATGGTTTCAATATGGGACCAGTTCTTTCTCCTTTGACTTCTTGAGAACCCCTACTCTTATGTGTTTTGAATGAGCTCTAAAATAAAGTGTTTGTGTTGCGGGGGAGGTTAAGTGACGAAGGAACCTTGCTGATGCATCGGTTACTAAGAAAGTTAGTCGCTCAATCTCTTTTCTATGAATCTGTCGTGTCCTGTAGTTCACGATTACAAAATAACACTAAGTGGAATGTTCTTCTAAAGGCCATGCATTCACAAAGACACACGCGCGCACACACACACACACACACGAAGCGTCTGCCCCCTTGAGAAGCTCTCTCTAAAAGCCCCAACAACAGGCCGTGCCAGCGCCCCTGATGCCCAGCCAGCTCACAGTTACCTGCTCAGCCAGCTTCCCCAGCCTGTTGGGCTGACCACGGGCCACAGAGAGGGGGACAGGGAGAGAGGAGGAGAGAAGAGGACACACACACACACACACACACACACACACACACACACACACACACACAAACACACACACAGGGCCACACAAGCACCAATGGCAGACATACAGAGAGGGGGAGTGAGTTGTGAGGAGAGAACAGACACACAAAGCCCAGCAAAAAGGAAAACAGTGTAACGAGGACATGGAAAAAGAACGGCACAACAGTTGAGAGACAGCTGCCTTTCCAGTGCCTTACATAAAACCCTAGATAACAGCAGGAAAATCACAAGGATCCATTTTCAAACTTTTATGAGCTGAACGGAATGGGAAATTGGATTCCCCTCCAGATAGTTTAAGGGTATCTTCACACTTCAGCTTGAGTGTGGACTGTAATTTGTTTTGTCGGTTAGTTCGGTTTCCTTAGGTGTAAATCCAGAAAACAAAACTCATTAAACTTGGGGGGGGGGCCTCAGTGCACCTGTCCAGTCTGAGTCTGGTCATCAAATGGGCCCCTCACCTGCAGGCAGATGGCCACGTTGACGCGGCAACCGAAGGTGGTGCTGACGGCGCGGGCGGACAGGCCCAGATCCTTGAAGATCTTGGAGAAGGACTGCGTGAGCGTGATGCGCGGCCTCTCCTCCGCCACCACCATGCAGGTGCGCACGCACGACAGGTTGACGTTCCGCAGCTGAGTGCACCAATCAGGGCAGAGGGAGGGACAAAAGAACAAGACAGAAAAGGACCGTCACACGACAGTATGTCTGCTTCAATCGCCTCACAGATGTTCAAACGCTCCAGAAAAGTTTTGCCAAGCTCCCCTTGGGATAAATAATCACTAATCATTCAATTACTGATTAAGGAGAATCTCAAATATGCACAGGAGATTTATTAAATTCCTAGTGCTATAGGTACGGGATTTAACAAAGCAATAAACAGAATAAGAATAAATGTATGAAGGGAATTGCATGGGTCATCTATTCTATATGTGTGGGAAAAAGTCATAAAGAAATGTACGGTAATGGTGGCTGCTGCACTCACCCGCAGAGCCTCTGTCTGGGAGCCCAGGCCCTTAGTGCACATCTCCATGACTGAGTAGGAGCAGAAAGTAACCCGCACTTTGTACTGGCTGACGGCAGACAGCCACAGAGACACGTTGCTCTCCAGCTCCAGAGGGGGGACCAGAATGGACTGGTGACCAGAGTACACACTGCACACACACACACACACACACACACACACACACACACACACACACAGACACACACACACACAAGTTTAGTTTGGTTCACACACACAAAGACATGCACCTCATCCACAAATAGACCCCCCACCCTGACCGCCACTGACCTGCACAGGCACCAGAGGGCGAAGCCCAAGCCGCAGTAGGGGTCCAGGCAGATGGCGATCTGCCGCGAGGGGTACAGCTCACACTGGAGCTTGATGGACCGGCACAAGGCACTGGTGGCGGCATGGGACATCTGAGATGGACACAACAAAGCAGCTCTTACTACCATGGTAACAGTCACAAACACTGCAGCATCACACTAGTGCAATGGTGACTTCTATCTGACCCTGCATGACCACATGTACAGCTCCACACTGCAGTGCAGGATAAGCTAGGCCCAATGCTTTTAAGTGTTTAAGGCTTAATGTACAGAAAACTGAGCCAAAGTTTTTCAAATACTTAACAGTTCTATTTGGAGTGAGTGCAGATAAGACCTCCCAAGAACTGCTGAATTAGAGCCCAAGCTAGATCTCTGTCTGCCTTTGGTGTTGAGCACATGCTGCTAATCTAGGCTGATTTAAGCCCCTCTCATTAGATAAAATGGGTTTGATCTCCGGAGGTGAGAGAACAGGCAGGGGAGCCCAGCATACGTGCTTTTAGACCTAGAAAACCTCCGGGCAGGGGGGATCAAAAGCCCAGCTTCCTTGTCTCCTGTCCTGTCCTCTCCACTCCTCTCTGGCCTTTGGTGACCGCCTCTCTGCTGCACACTGACAGTACCTTCACGCCTGCTAGGATGCCCGTGGTGGACACGCTGAAGTCCAGATACGCCAGCATCTCTGGGGTGGGGGGTTTGTAGATCTGAGGGGGTTTCTTTCTGGGGAGATCATCTGAAACACACAAGCGTTATGTGGCTGATAAGGCAAAATGTCCATTGATAAATAAATTTGGACAGAAACATGCTGCCAAGAGACGTTGGAACCAAAATTGAAATGAGATTTGTGAACCAAACCTTGTGTGAATAAAATGTGAGAAAGACACCCAAGCACAAGGAATGTTCAAGGAGTTCTTGCCAGTGATATAACTTTGAAGTATATGAAATTGCTATGGTTGAAATATAGTCATATTTTGAAGTGTAAACCTGTGCAAAGTTAATTAATGTTTTGAAATGGAATTTGTTGTATGATGTATAATCATATCGGCAATGGTGCAGGTGACTGTGTAAGGACCAGGTGTAGAACACAATGCTCATGTAACCACACGAGGGTAGCCTGTTTGCAAAGCCTACACTAGACAAACCACAAAAGAACACAGGGTGCTCAGAGATGTCTGAGGGGAACAACACCCAGAAAAGCAAGCGTAAATGTTGCAGACATGAGTAAAGCGTAAATGTTGCAGACATGAGTATCCTGTTTGGGGGGTCGTAGCACGGTAAATCACCGGACTGTCAGAAAACCTGCTCGAACCAGAATTGTGTGAAATGCTCAACGTACCATAGTCAGACTACAGAGTATAAAAAGAGAGAGAAAATAAGTTTGCAGAGTTTTGAGATTTTGGGGACTTTGAGAGTTTAAAGCAGAGCGCTCAGACCTGAAGGGGAGGGGGGGGGGATGTAAGGTCACGCAGGGTTGCTTCTTTATTACCATGGGAAGAACTAAGAAAAACTTTTATTTTTAACTCTTATTTTATTTGGGGTATTTTTATATTTTTGATTGTTGTACTTTTTAGCATGACTTTTTAGTCTTGTATAATAAACTACTTCTAGTAAGGAGTTAAAATTATTTTTATTGTCCGGACGCTCTCTAAGTGGAAAAATGTTCCTGCCGGTGCCTGTGGAATGACCCAACTCTTTCTTGTGGACTTAAAATCTCTGTGGAATCTCTGTGGAATAGTTGTGATTCTCGTGTGTTGAAGTTGCAGAGTTCCACTCCCAGAAAAGGGAGCTGTTACTACACTGATGAAAGGCGTTGGCATTGATGTGACATGTTGGCTGAGGTGTTACAGGTATAATTGTTTTAATTGTTAAGAGAGGGGTATGATATGTAGAATATGTTTAGGGTAAGGAGGTGTTCATTTTGACGTCTGAGTATCCCATAACCTGTTGGTGGATGCTAATGCGGAAACGTTACACCATGACAAGGAAAACAAAACTGAGGGTGGTTAGAGCTAGACTGCCTGTGGACTATAGCTACTGCGACAGGAGAGAATTATAAGCAGTACCTGTGTCCAGCACCATGGGCCAGGACTTCACGTCCACTGCCGCCGCAGCCTCTTTGGATCTCAGCAGCTTCATTATTGCTTGCGTGGTCAGAATGCAGACCGACTTGCTGACCTGTCAATCAAAGGCAGATCCATAAGTGACAAGCAAGGTCACACTGAGTTGTAGAGTGGCGTTGACTGGTTGTTGGTGAGTGAAAGGGGTTTGGGGTTGTAGTTTACCTCCACTATCATCTTGACCGTGGGGAGAGTGGTGGCCAGGTTCTGGGGGTGGGGGGGTCGGACTGTGACAGGCACACAGCCTGCATACAGGCACCCGTAGAAGGTGGCGATCAGGTCAATGCCTGCAAAGGAATAACGGACGCCACACAAAGTGGGTCATTCGGTTAATCTGACTGCAGTACATGTAAAGATAACAGGAAAGGCTGGTCCAATAGTGTAAGTAGATATGTACAGTATCGGTCTCAATACATGCACAGGAACTCTAGACAACATCGGAGATTAAAGAGGGTCCACTAGAACTAGACGAGCAGGCGTTGGTGTGATGATGGAGGAGTGGGGTCGGCTGGCCTCACCTGGGGGGTAGACCAGCGCCACATGGTCCCCGGTGTTCAGTCTGCCCTTCTCCATCAGCGCCACGGCAACGCGCTCTGCCCGCTTGTGCAGCTGCAGACAGGAGGCTGTGCTGGCAACTGTGCCCTGTTCACACACACACACACACACACACACACACACACACACACACACACACAAATAAATAAATACTTCAATATTTTCAGACAATAAAACTCTTGGCAGGCTACTTCTCTTCAAAGCCATTCAAACACTAAGAAATCGCCTCACATTTCTGCACTAAAGACAGGGCCACTACCTCAACTGAACACAAGATGACGCCTTACCTTTGCATTCAGCAGTATGAACAGGGGATGGTCAGGAGTGGCCTGGGCCCTCCACTGCAGCACATCCTGCATATACAAGAACTGCAGCGGAGAGAGGAGGAGGGGAGAGAACTTAGAACACAAAGAGACACATCAACGGGCAACTGTACTTAACTATGTTTTAGCCAGTAGTGATGAGCCCAGATGGAAGATGAGAGATGGTTGGATGGAGGTTAGGGGGTGTTAAATGGGAGGCCTTACCTGAGCATGGCCTCGGTGGCCATGTGTGTGTGTAGGGGTGGGGTGGGATGGGGTGGGATGGAGATGTACCTTACGTGCCTGGTCATTGTCCTCCAGCTGAGCCACGTCTCTGCCACAGGCCTGAGCGATGCGCTTCCCTGCCACTAGGTTCCCCACAATCATGGAGGCCGGACCCACCTCTGCGCAACATAGCCGAACGGTCAGGGATACACTCACACATGCATGCACACACACACACACATCGCGCACGCACACGCACACACGCACGCACGCACACACACACACACACACACACACACACACCTGACCTAAAGTTTAAAAGGACTTTCAGGTAACAGTGCCTAGTATAAATACTTACGGAGACTTCATACAGTACAACCATTCTGTGAATTCTGTTACAGAGTGACACACACACACACACACACACACACACACACACACACACACACACACACACACACACACACACACACACACACACACACACACACACACACACACACACAGGACATGCCAGTATGTGAAGTTAGTAGGCATGCACTTTCACACACCTGTACCTGGCTGCTTCTGCCGAGGCTTGGGCAGATTGGTGACGCAGGTGTGCGGACACATGAGCACGTTGCAGGGGTGCAGCGCGCCCTCCAGGAACCGCTGCTTGGTCTCCGAGATGTGGATGCCTCCCAAGGGGGCCTTGGGCAGCGTGTTGGCAGGCACCAGCGCCAGGCAGTACACCCCAACCTGGTGGATGCTGTCTATGGCCTACAGCAGACAAAGAGAGAGAGAGAGAGAGAGAGAGAGAGAGAGAGAGAGAGAGAATGCATTTGACATGCATTTGAGTGATTGCATGTGTGTGCATTGAGCAGGTCTTGACCTTCTGAATGCGTGTGTCTTGAGGAACTTATGCAGGCATTCAGTATGGGTGTTAGATGTGTGTGTGTGTGTGTGTGTGTGTGTGTGTGTATGTGTGTGTGTGTACCTGCAGCACGCGGCTCATCCACTGGAAGCTGTCCTCTTCTGATGCGTCTGGACGCTGCTCTGCCACCACCACAATGCGTTCATCATGCAGCACCGAGACGGAGAACACAGCGATTCTACACACACACACACACACACACACACACACACACACACACACACACACACACAACCATTATGAAATATGATGTAGGACCTCATTCTCACACACACACATAACCATTATGAAATATGATGTAGGACCTCATCCTCACACACACACACACACACATACACAAAGAAACACATCCACACATACACAAACTATTCAAGACTGACTCAGATGTACAGTGCTGGTCTAAGACTTTTATGCAAACACAATTACTTACTCACACACACACTTACTTACTGATGACACACACACACACACACACACACAGGTAAAGGTCCTTACTCACCTTCCTCTGTATACAAACTTCATAGGCTCCACCGCTAATGCTGTGGCAACCACGTCATCTGCATTGTGCCTCCGCCCGCTGACTACCATCAGGCCGTCCATCTTACCCACCACAAACACCAGGTTGTCCTGGCAACACAAGAAAACAAAGAGAACTCACTCAGCATTCTCACCACACGTGCTGTCTGATTTGGACAGGCCGCTATAGCTGATGCACAGAAGCAGTGTGACCCAGCGGTCCACTAGAGCCTCACCGGCCCCACAAAGCCCAGCAGAGAGGTCCGTGTGAAGGGCCGGTCAGTGATGGGGACCCCCGACGCGGTCACTGGGATGGTCTGAAAGACATGAGGAGAACTCGTTACAAATAAAACCTCTCCTCTTCCCTCACTCTCCCTCCCTCTCTCCCATTCAAACACATGTACAGTAAGGATGTCCTGCACTGACCACCCTCGCTCACCTCAAAGACGTTTTTGGTCATGCCAGGAAGGCCATAATAGGAGATGCTGGTGGTGCTGGAGCTGACACAGATCTCGCCCACCTCGTCCGTCTGGCACAGGTAAGGAGTGCCCTCCACCCGCACCACACACACCAGGGCTGTGGGCACACATGCCACATTAGCGGCATTCTCACACTCAACGATCAGACTTACACAAAACATGAGCAAGACACAACTAATGTGAGGGAACTTGAGGGGGACAGTTGGTGTGTGGTGTTCCTTGAGTAGCTCGGTCAGGGTCGGAGGTGCGCTCACCTCCGGGCATGATCTGGCCCACGTCCTGCACGGTGAGGACCGACAGCTTCTCCTCCGTGTCTACGCGGATCACGCTGTGGCTCAGACCGCTCATGGACAGCACCGCCTTCCCCGGGGGAGGGATGCCCGTCTCTGGAGGCCTGGACACACACACACACACACACACACACACAGGATGAAAAAGCTAGTCCAAAACAGTAGTCTAAAAAAATCTAAAAATAATCTAAATCTAATCTAAAAAAAGTTTAAACAGGCTGTGGCACTAATAATCTGCCTTGTGTCGTGTAGTTGAGGGTTGAGTAGAGGCCTGAGTAGGTGGAAAGGTTTCATGTGAGTGTGTGGCTGTAGTTGCGGTGCTAGACCTGCGGATGGCGACAGTCATGGCCTCAGAAGAGCAGGCGCACGGGCAGATCACCTCAGGCCTCAAACCACGGGCCTGGAACACGTTCAGGAAGGCGTCACATGACGAGATCGACCCTGGGTACACACGCACGCACATACACACACACACACACACACACACACAAACACAAATATACAACAGTTGGATCATCACTCCTGGTTTGTTTCCAGTTCGACTGTACTGTATTAGCCAGGAGTGTCTCTGAGGCACCTGAGAGCCCCAGAGAGAGTGGTGTGTGTGAGAGAGAGAGAGTGTGTGTGTGTGTGTGTGAAAGAGCGGTGTGTGTGAAAGAGAGAGAGCGGTGTGTGTGTGAGAGAGAGCGGTGTGTGTGTGAGAGAGGTGTGTGTGTTAGAGAGAGTGTGTGTGTGTGAGAGAGAGCGGTGTGTGAGAGAGAGAGAGAGGTGTGTGAGAGAGAGAGAGTGGTGTGTGTGAGAGAGAGGTGTGTGAGAGAGCGGTGTGTGTTAGAGAGCGTGTGTGTGAGAGAGAGCGGTGTGTGTGTGTGAGAGAGAGAACGGTGTGTGTGAGAGAGAGAGTGGTGTGTGAGAAAGAGAGAGAGCGGTGTGTGACAGAGAGCGGTGTGTGTGTGTGAGAGAGAGTGGGTGTGTGTGAGAGAGAGAGAGAGTGTGTGAGAGAGAGTGGTGTGTGAGAGAGTGGTGTGTGTGAGAGAGCGGTGTGTGTGTGTGTGAGAGAGAGAGCGGTGTGTGTGAGAGAGAGTGGAGGTGTGTGAGAGAGTGGTGTGTGTGTTAGAGAGCGGTGTGTGAGAGAGAGAGTGTGTGTGTGTGAGAGAGGTGTGTGTGAGAGAGTGGTGGTGTGTGTGAGAGAGTGGTGTGTGTTAGAGTGTGTGTGTGTTAGAGAGAGTGGTGTGTGTGAGAGAGTGGTGTGTGTTAGAGAGAGGGTGGTGTGTGGGAGAGAGCAGTGTGTGTGAGAGAGAGGTGTGTGTGTGAGAGAGTGTGTGTGAGAGAGAGAGAGTGATGTGTGTGTGTGAGAGAGAGGTGTGTGTGTGAGAGAGGTGTGTGTGTGTGAGAGAGTGGTGTGTGTGTGAGAGAGAGCGATGTGTGTGTGTGAGAGAGCGGTGTGTGTGTGAGAGAGAGCGACGTGTGTGTGTGAGAGAGCGTGTGTGTGTGAGAGAGAGCGATGTGTGTGTGTGTGAGAGAGTGGTGTGTGTGTGTGAGAGAGCTGTGTGTGTGTGAGAGAGCGGTGTGGGGTTCTGATGTGCTGAACTCACAGGGGTTGGCTCCATCTGCCACGATCAGCATCCGTAAGGAGCTCAGGCTGATGTCACGCTGGTCCCTCTGGGCCAGCAGTGACCAGTGCATGTCTCTGGACTTTACCACCGCTACCCTCGCTGCTCACACACACAGACACAGAGAGCCAAAGGTTATTACAGAATGACTTAAGCATGTCAATTTCACTTCAAAATCAACAGTGACACAATCTACTGTTCCCTCTTAAGATATGTATTCATGAATACGATCATTTTACACCAGTGCCACATATCTAATGGCCCTTGAGTGTGTGGCCTTAAATAAGTGTCTGACCCATGACTTCCACTGGGGCCGTAGAGGGGGGCTCACCTTTGTAGGTATGCACTTTCTGGATCCAGGAGAGGGGGTTGACTTTCATCAGGGAGTAGGGGATACTGATCACGTGCATCCGGTTCATAACACTCTATCACACACACACACACAATGTAAGTAAGGACAACAGATACACATGGGGGTGTTGTTAGTATGTCAACTGCTGTGAAGGAGCAATGGCAGGTCATTCACTATGTTAACAGTTATGTCTATGCCTGACATCACAGCCTCTAGTATAGCCCAAGACCAGCTACAGTATGTGCCTATATGTTTATTTGTGTGTGTGTGTATGTCTGTGAGTGAATGAGACACAATTAGTCTGTCACTAAAGATGATGTTATCTTACCGTAAGTACGCCATGCCACAGTCCTGCATCCCTCTTGAAGTCAAGGACGTTTGTTATGGTTTCACCTGGACACAGGACCAGTAATATGTTTAGAAATGATGTGAGGCCCAGAAGAGCTGCACTGTTTAACAGCTTCAGCCACTACTTCAGTAGACATTCAAATGACCTTATAAGCATCAAAGCATTTTATAGCTCTGTTCATTTTCCCCGCTGCTCAGCGCAGGCAGTTACCCGAGCAACTATAAAAACCTCAGGTAGAACCAGATCCCCTGCACCGATAAGTGTGGTTACTATGGCACCTGCGGAGGAAACTGCTCAGTGGGGACTCTGAGAGCAGTTGATTTGGGTGTAACTGGGGCAGGTGCGATCCGCTCCGCACATCGACCGCCTCCCCTGAGGCTCACTAACTCACTCGCTCGCCCGTCTAGTCCCCCCCGCCCCCGGGGGCGACAGCCGCACTCACTCACCCTCTGAGTAGCCGCAGGCTTGTGTAAGTGCGTGGCAGTGAGCCAGCATGGCGGCGTGGGAGACAGTGATGCCCATGGTGCTCCCCTCCTTGCTGGTTTTGTACTTCAGAGAGAAACAGAGCACAAACAACACCATCAGGATTCACACTGTTTACAGTAGCACGCCTGCTACAGCTCTACTGCTTTGCTAAAGGATGCTGGCGATGCAAATGAGGCTCGCTTAATGCTGATGAATGGCTTAATTAGTGTCACGTTTTGGGGTGCGGTGTGATTGTGGGAAAATGCCTGGGTGCTTACTTCTATGTAAGCGATCTCGTTGCTGGCGTCCCTTATGGGCAGGTACCAGTCCTTTGGGGGCTTCACCACGTGTTTGCCATCTGTCACGAACCACAGAAGTCGTGGCCACCCTGTTGGTACACATAAACACACACACATTTTATATACTTTATGTGATTCCACTTTACAAGTCAAGTTACATTAGGAATCAAATCTTCTGAATAATCCAGTAGATTAAAGCAGTTCAGCGATCCATCATGAGTTTAGATAGGTATAGGAAGCATCGTCTCTTCCAAATAAACATGCTTCCTATAATTGCTGATATGGAACAGTACTTCACACACACACACACACACACACACACACACACACACACACACACACACACACACACACACACACACATTATCACACACACACACACACACAAGCGGTGAGTGTACCTTTGAAGGTCACGACCTCTCCCGTCTGTGCTTTAGGAAGTCCTTTCTGGCAGGCGTCTGTGGTCAGTGCCAGGGTCACACCACAGCTACCCAACAGGAAGCCGATCTGTTGGCTTCCTGCATCCTGGTGGACAAGAGACAGACATTTGTAAACGTTTCATACCTGCCTTGCCCTGAACACCAAACAAAAGGAAAAGAACTGGCCCAGAGGGGCATCGTCTATCCACTGAGGCAATGCGAGACACTTTCATAATCTGATGACCTAACGTACAAATAAGAGTGGGGCTGGTGCATTAATCACCCACTACTGATCCCACAGCCTCCTAAAAAAATACCACTAAAGCATAATCCCACAGAGCGCCTCTCTCAGACATCTAACACACTGCGACACTCCAGCCCTCCTGGTGTCTCATTTGTCAAGCGTGCAGTTGTTCAGGCTATGTCAGAGCCCATTCCTTTCAATTAGAAATGGGTGGCGCAGTGCTGCTATTGATTTCATAGGGGATGTCAAAGTCATTTTCGCCTCCAAACAGCCCTGACTTGAAGAAACGGCTTCAAGATGTGGGGAAAGGGGAGTGCGAGCTGAAATAAGAGACTTCGGGCAGTATCAGCCACAGACCACGCTAATATTTCATTTCATGAAAGTGAGTGTTTCACCTTTAAAGATGAATCTAATTTATCTCCATCTCGCCAAATAACCCATTTACCGCTGCAGCTGAGGACGCTTATTAAAATGCTGGCTGCACAGTGCAGGGGAGCTGAGACTAATGTCCCCAGTGTATGAGTGTGCATGTGCGTGTGTGTATGAGAGAGAGAGAGAGAGAGAGAGAGAAAGAGAGAGAACCTTGATAAAAGTGTGTGGGTCCACGTGAAAAAAAACTTACATCTGTACTTTCATGAATGTGTGTGTGTGTGTGTGTGTGTGTGTGTGTGTGTGTGTGTGTGTGTGTGTGTGTGTGTGTGTGTGTGTGTGAGAGAGAGAGAGAAAGAGAGAGAACCTTGATAAAAGTGGGTGGGTCCACGTGCAAAAAAAATTACATCTGTACTTTCATGAATGTGTGTGTGTGTGTGTGTGTGTGTGTGTGTGAGTGTGTGTGTGTGCATGCATGGTAAGGGATGGTGTTGGTGCCCACAAGTAAGCACAGATCTGTCCAAGTGCATTTGTGTGCGTGCACAATAGTGTATGTGAGTATGCTCCATCTGTGCAATTGGGTACATGTGTGTACCAGGGAGTCCCAGGTGGGGTAGAAATGGGGGTTATCCTCAGATGTCCCATTATCCACCCCCCCCACCCCACCCCCGTTCCTCCTCCACCTCAGGTCTGAGACTGGAGCTGGGGGCCGTGGGGGAGGCACTAGCGCCCTATTGCAGCTTTTTTTTTTATCCTTTCCAAAGGTAATTAAGATGAGGCAGGGTCAGAGTGGAGCTTCATCTGATACAGCGCCTCATAATGATGACAGGCTGCTCAGATCTGCCCACCACACACACCCCCACCCCCTGACCGGCTTAGCTGGACCGGTGCGCTCAGATGGGGCTCAGATCATCAGTCTGAGCAGCTGAGCCTGGCCCTTCTCATCTATATTCTAAACAGCGCGCTGGCCAAGCCGAGGGTCCGGAGAGTGGCAACGGGAGCGTCCTTCCACCGCCAGCAGGACCGGCCAATGAGAGGCGAGAAGCAGTAGAGCCCTTGCTGTTGCGTCGGGGTGTTACATAAAGACGTGGCAAACTCAAACAGGGGTGAGGAAAGGACAAAAGCAATGGTGAACAACGGGCGCAGTGCCTCCGTTCTTGCCCAGCAGGGGGCCTCGGCGAGCCACGCGATAAGTAGCAAGCAGGGTCGCCTCTCCCAGTCCGTACCTTCCTGGTGAGGGGCACCTCGATGGGCACGGGCACCAGCTCTGCCAGGAGACAGCCGTAGAAGGCCACCATGAACATGACGGGGTCGTTGTTGGGAAAGACCAGCGCCACCTAGAGGACAGAAAAACAAAGAGCACAGGGCAAGGTAGGGTTATGGTCAGGGGCATGGGTCAGCATGGGTCAGCAACTCCTCCAGACAGCCTCCTGAAGAGGTAGAGCAGAGGCAGTGGCCACCATATGTTATATGTAGATGTGGTGTGGACACAGATTATGAGCCAATGGGATAGTGCAGAGCCACAGAGGACAACACATGAGAGCAGGGGAAGGGGAAGGAACAGCAGGAACAGCAGACTGAACAGAACGGGGGAGAGAGAAGAACAGAACGGGGGAGAGAGAAGAACAGAACGGGGGAGAGAGAACAGAACGGGGGAGAGAGAAGAATAAGAGAGAGAGAGTGATGGACAGAGAAGAAAGAGAGTGAGAGTGATGGACAGAGAAGAAAGAGAGTGTGGGTGGAGAATAAGAGGCAAGTACGGTAGATATCAAAGAGAAAACAACAACAACGGAGAAAGAGAGCGAGAGATCAAGATGAACACGTGGGCAGAAATGGAGCATAATTAGCTAGCTATCTCGCTAGCGCTCACCCTGTCTCCAGGTCGTAGCAGTGGCTCGTTCCTGGTGCTCAGCTTGTTCATTAGGGTGTAAGCCAGCTTCTGACTCCTGGTCCATAGCTTCCCTGTGGTCAAACACACACAGAGCGTGTAAAACATAATAGGAGTCTGTGTTCATGTTTTGGGCGAACAAGTAGCGCACACACACACACACACACACACACACACACGAGCTTTGGAACCGCACCGTATGTGAGCGTGTAGACTGGCTTGCCGGCGTTGTCCAGGCCGGTTAGACAAGGGCTCTTGGGGTGCGTGGTACCCCAGCGCTGGAGGGAGGCCAGCAGGGACGGGGGCCAGTTGGAGACCACCCCCTGAGACTCACCCTCCAGAGGGCTCATCTGCATCCCCTCTGGTTTAGGCTGGTTGGGGTCCGGGTGTTGAACTGCAAAACAGGACAGTCTTCTGTTACGACTTGAGATGTAACAGTGTGAAAATTCAAAAAGTCATTATCAAAGTCAAAGTGAACTTTATTGATATACTGGTATTGATTCATTGTATGCAACTTTTTGCTTGGTTTGTAAACCATTTGCTTACCCCTTCCTATGTCTGCGTCATCCATGTGACCATACGTAACCATCTAACACTGAGATTACATTATATAATGTGCATTATGGCATAACGCTAACCAGAAATTAAAACAATAGTAATTTGTGTCAGGAATTTGACCTACCCTTAAACTACCCTTGAACTGGTAACCATTACATCCCTTTCTTAAACTCTGATGCAGTGATGCAAGTGAAGATGACACTGGCAAAACTTTAAGGCTGTTATCTTGATTCACAAAGTCCTCTTTGTCCCTTTGGGGTAATGCATATTGTATGGGCACAAAACTGAAACCATGAAACAATGAAAGAAGAGCAGAGGAACAGAGAGGGTGAAGGATGAAAAGAGAGAAGAGATGAGGGGAGAGAGGGATGTGCTGTCAGCTGAGTGAGCACACTGAGGCCCAAAGGCTGCGCTGCTATATTCTTTGTGAGCCACAGTGACAGGTAAAACCCCTCTCTCACTCTCACTCTCTCTCTCTCTCTCACTCTCACACTCTCTCTCTGGAGTCACTCCAGTGTGACTGAGCCTGTCGTCCCATCAAAGCTCAGCCCAACGCCCCCCCCCCACCACAAAACTGAACTCCAACCAAACTTACCACAAAAACAGCTCCCATCAACCCTTTAGAAACCCCAGCACCTGTGTGTGGTGTGACGCAGGTGTCTGTGTATGTGCTGTACTGTGTTGGGTGGATGTATGCTGGTGTGGCTGAACCGTTACTGCAGGTTTCATAATATTTGCTCAGTGGGTCTCCTGCCCACACCCACAGGACAGCCGTTGGGCTGACAGAGGAAATGGTGGAGCTGGATGGTGGCGTATTATGTGGTTGAGGGTGTGTGTGTGTGTGTGTGTGTGTGTGTGTGTGTGTGTGTGTGTGTGTGTGTGTGTGTGTGTGTGTGTGTGATCTGCAGTAAAAGCAGCACACCCTGCCTCTGCTTCCTGGGCCCTCCCAAAGCACACCTGGTGGTCTCTGAACCCCCGGAGCCAAAACAACCCAGCGCCTCCTCCTCTAATGCCACAGCAAACTACAGTTCTACAGCACTCTCACAGCGCCTGGGCTTTGTCATTTTCAGATTTCAGATATGGTGTGGGGAGCAGAGAAGGTAGAGATTACAGTCTATGTGTGTGTGTGTGTTTGTGTTTGAGTGTCTGTTTGTGTGAGCATGGGTGTGTGTGCATGTGTGTGTGTGTGTGTGTGTGTGTGTGTGTGTGTATGTGTGGGGAGTGGGGGGTTGGGGTGTCATGGTGTCCCTGAGACTGACCGTCCAGAAGCTCCTCGAAGTCGTCCACAAAGAACTCCCTCAGTGGCGGCCGCTTGGGCCTCTTTAGCGTGTTGAGCAGCTGCTGGATCTTAGAGGAGACGCGACTGTTGACCGGAACACCTGGGTAGAGAGGGTGAAGACCAGAGAAGGAGAAAGAGGAGAGGACAGTGACAAAGGGAGAGAGAAAGAGAGAGAGAGAGAGAGAGAGAGAGAGAGAGATTGACAGACAGAGGAGACAGGAGGAGAAAGAGGACAAAAAAAATGTCAGTTCATCACGTCTCAGTGCTGGCTGCCCATCAAGGGAGTGGCCTGGATGTCCTCAGAAGTCAGCGTGGGGGTCAGAGGCAGCCGTCAGTCAAACTGAGCGCGCTCAGACGAGGCACCTGAGCTGCTCTGCCTGGAGACGGCCAGGCCCTGCTGCCTAGCAACAAGCTGGTCCCCACGGCTGCCTCATCAGTCATTCACAGGACTCTCTCCATTAGAGAGGACCAGAGGGACTTGACCCACCATCTCACTCTGAGTCAGGGTGTGTGTGTGTGTGTGTGTGTGTGTGCATGTATGTGTGTCTGGTAATGTTATGGGTAAGTGTGTGTGCCTGATTCTGTATGCATTTGGGTGGGAATGTGTGTGTCTGTGCTTCTGTCTATGTGTGAGGAGTGAGTGAGTGAGTGAGTGAGTGAGTGAGTGAGTGAGTGAGAGAGAGAAAGAGAGAGAGAGAGAGAGACAGAACATTTATCTGTTAAAAAAAATACACATTCAGCATTTCAAACTTTCACACACAGAATAAAGATAAAGTCAAGGAGGTTCAGACTGCAAACAACAAGAGCAACAGTGAGAACGGGGAGGGACGCAGGCCGACAGGCGCCACGTGAGGCCCAAGGAGGAGCTGAGCTCCCACGCACACGCACACGGAGCAAACCTGAGACACGACGTGACAGAGAGGAGAGGAGTGGCACGGCACAGGAGAGGAGAGGAGAGGAGAGGAGAGGAGAGGAGGGGAGGGGAAGGGAGGAGGGCAGGAGGAGAGGAGGAGGACATGGCTCTGGACGTATGCGCTGTGACTGGGTGTGTGTGTGTTCGGGGACACGTGATGCTGTGTGGGTGAGCTCGGCGGGGGTCTGTCTGAGAGGGCCATCATGGGAGAGGCCAGACACAGCTGCAGACTGCCCCACTGCTGATCCCTGTCTGCTGCACACACACATCCCAACATCTCCTGACTGTCTCCTACGCGCACACACACACAGAGAGATCCCAGCATCCTGCGCACTCTTTTGTCTTTCTCTCTCTTTATGTCTCTCTAACACACACACACACACATACATGGCTACCATTCCTCACTGACTCAATCTCATGAACATCCCGTCATTGACACAATATTCATACTTTCAACCACAAATGCACACACACACTCTCTAAATTAGGTGAAATGTGCATTTAGACTTGCATGACTATTCTCACTTTCATGTAATGATTTATTCTCTTGCACACTTTCCATTTCCAGACACACACACACACACACACACATCAACATTGTTTGTACGACTCGTAGATGAAAACAAGAAAATAAAATAGTCCAGACTCTCCAGATAAAGGAAGACATCCCAGAGCACCACATAAGCACAGGCCCATGGATAGACCCATGGACAGGCAAGCAGCAAACTTGCACATGTTTACAAATACCATATCAAAATTCTACATGCATTGCGCACACGCACACAAATCATGAGGCTCCCCTGAGGCCAGGGGTCACGGCAGCCAACTCCAACTCCGCAAGCCTGGAGGGGCCAGCAGCTGGGCTGATCAGCGTTCCATTGTGTCCCCCGTTACATAAGATCCTCTTAACCTGCACCCAGGCAGCCGCCTGCGCCCGGCCGCTCTCTCTAGCACAGCTCCCGTCCTAATCAGCACTAAGCTGTCTGAGGGAACAGGCCAATCACCACAACCGCACAGTGCCCCATGGCCAATGTTCTCAACAGCTGAACCTTTACCCTGCAGAATGTCAACCATCCATTGTAATTATGCAATTTAGCGATTAGGCAAACAATTGCACACTCCTACAAAGCCGTGTTTAACGACTGAGCTGATTATTATTGTTATTATTTTGTTTGGACAAAAGACTAGCGGTTAAAGTTATTCATCTGCTCCACAATGCTTTGATGGAGCTTTGGTCTCAGGCCGATTCCTTCTGGAGCTTCAGCGCAAAAGACTGCCTTACCAAATCACAAAGACAAGCACGGAGAGACCTTGCCTCTCTTCAACAAAGCACTGCCATCTCACAGCTGAGACAGTCAGCGACAGTCAGCTAGCGTTTGGGTGAGTCTTTTCTCTCATGCAGTCCAATTTGAATCCACCTGGATGCCTGTTCCCACTGGCTATGTGCACTAAACTGTCACATGCTTTCTAACTTCTCCAGCTGTGTTAAATGTGGCCCACAGATTCTGCACTAATGTTATTATGTCACTGAGGGTGACACCAAACGTGTGTAGCGGTGCACACTGCTGGCTTAAGTGAAAAATGTCCCCAGACAAGTTCATGTCCTCTCCCCTGGGTGTAGGGAGGAGCATGACAATGCACCGTTTTGTTTGGGAGCCTAAATTAATTACAGCCAGGCACACACACACACTCTCCTTCTTGCACTCTCTTTCTGTCTTGGTTAAACACACACATACACACACACACACACAATGAGAAGGACATGTGAAGTGCATTATTCACACCAATAATGTCCTTCTTAAAATACTGCTCATTTTGTTAACTCCACCTCCAGTATTGCAAAGCAAGCTTTGTCTCAAACTGAAGAGGCACCACTGAGTGGTTGGATCTACTCCTGCTGTTTGGCAATAGAAGGAAATCTAGACTGCGCTTTTACTTCTCCAAGGAGGTCATTGAGAAAGTTCCTGACCGAACAAAAGTAACAGACAATAATGTCTACGAGCCTCCAGGTCCTGACTGCACCTCTAACAATCACTGACACACACAGGGACGCTGAAGGTCAACACAGTAACTGCTCCTCTAGCGGGCCTCTCTGGCGTGCTGTGGTGTTATGCTGTGACCGCTCCCCACACGCCGAGCGAGTGAGCGGCCGAGCGAGCGAGTGGGCAGACAGACAGACAGTGAGAGGAAGTGACAGCTGAGAGACACCACGCAGACACAGAAGACTAGCAGGAAAGCTTTGAGGGTGGAACAACAACAACAACAACAACAACAACAACAACAACAACAACAACAACAAAGCAACCCCAAAAACAGAACAAAAACGAAAATAAACGGAAGCATAAATACCCTCCGACACACCCCGGACTCCGACCCGGCTCTCGCGGACGCCTGAAGGAGAGAGAGCAGCGTCAATGAGCACACGTCACAGAGCTGAGCTTGGCCTTTTGGACCTGCCTCTGGACTGACTCAGTTTGAGTGTGTGTGTGTTTGGTGGTGGTATTGACAGGTGAAACATAACAGGCTCTTTATGAATATTTGGATGCTGTGTTTTAATCAGTATTGGTCATTCCTAAAAAAATTATCAAAATGTCCGTATGTGTGTGTGTGTGTGTATCTCATGTGGAACGCTCATGTGTCCATCTTTGATGCCCGTGTTTCAGTCAGCATGGATGAGGCCACAGTTCGATGCCTCACCAAGTCCCAGCAGTAGGTGGGCCAGACTCACTGGCTTACATGAGGCGTTCAGCCCCAGCAGACTTCATTCATCTCAGATGGGCTGGGCTGCTCTGTGTGTGTGTGTGTGTGTGTGTGTGTGTGTGTGTGTGTGTCTACCGAGAAATGGCAGAGGTGTGTGTGTGTGTGCTATCTGACTAGATGAAATGGCAGAGGTTTAACAATACTGGCAGGGGCTGAGGATCTGAGGAAGAGAGATGAAGAGAGAGAGGAGAGAGAGGTTATTAAAATAGATAGAGAGACAGGGAAAGAGAGAGAGAGAGAGAGAGAGAAAGATAGATAGATAGAGAGACAGAGAGAGAGAGAGAGAGAAAGTAATAGATAGATAGAGAGACAGAGGGAGAGAGAGAAAAAAAAATGAATTCACTGGTCATTCATTGGCTGTGGCACACAGGCACGTCAGAGGGAAGGTGCTGTGTAGCCATGGAAACTCAGGATATATGGCGGCCAGTGGGAGGGATGCTGGATGCAGGGGACAGGCTTTCATGAGGTGTGTGTGTGAAAGAGGGAGGGCTGGGGGTGGAGGGGGGGTCACTCACCGTCTGCGGTCTCCATGACGCTGGTGTGGTTGTAGCCGCGGGGAAGGCCGCGCACCGAGGCCACCTGGGGCCGCTCGGCGTGCAGCGGGCGCTCCGACAGGCCTGCGGACGTCTGGGGGCGCCGAGTGGTTATCTGCAGCAGGGTGTCAAAGGGGTCAGGTGAAGGCAAGCATGCATGCGGGAGAGGGTATGTATGTGTGTGTGTGTGTGTCTACGCTAACATGCTTGTGTGTATGTAGATGTGTGGGGGTGCAAGGGGTGTGAGTGTCGTCATGCAATCATGTGTAGGAGTTTCACTGTTGCAGTCGGAGATATCTCAACACAAACTTATATCTAAGCATTAGTTAATACTAATTTCACTATAAAGTGGACCTAATTTCCTTTCCTTTCGAGATCCTATCAGCTAGACTTCAGGCAGACTAAATCTGCCCTGCAACAGACTTGAATCCGTACACACCTTTCACTACTACTTGACCCTAGGATCCATACTGTTCTAGAACTGTCATAATCAAATATTAAAGTGACCGAGGCATAAACTCAAAACCTGGAGGACTGTCTCATAATAGATGAACGATCCATTACTGAGAGGGAGTGGGCCTCCTTTGCTAGGTTTGCCTGGAGACAGAGTACTGGTGGTGGCCAGAGAGACTAGCTATGTGCTTGTCAGGCTAAATAAATTCCAGCTTTCTTTAAACCTGCCCTTCAGGAAGAAGGCATAAACACTGCAGTGCAAATGTGGCTAATTTATTCATTTTGAAATGTGAACAGCTTGATCAGTGAGCAGCAGAGGGGCGGTGTACCACACTGCTGGTAGGGGGTTGGGGGCGTGGAGCGAGTGAGATCTCACGGCACCCAATTTACAAATTTCAGGCCTTTTTGACATGCAAAGGAGACTAACGTCTTTGTTGAGGAGGAAAATCAGGCTTGAAAAGACTTCACAGGGCCATTGCCTGACACGCTCGGAGAGAGACGGCCAATTAGAGAGGTCCTCCCTGAGGGAACGCAGAGCAGGGGGTGGCGGGCTGCAAGCTCCGGGCCTCTTTTGTTTGCTGGGGAGATTTAACAGGGCCTCCGGTGACTGCATCGGACAGCAGAGATAAGCTCTCGGCTTCAGCGGCCGTGGCAGAGCTGAGCGATGTCTGTTGCGATGCGAGCGCTCTGATCTTTATCGCTGCTGGTGGATGGCACGGGGGGCAGGAGTGGGAGCCAGTACAAGCAGAGCTGTCTTGCCCGCAGCGCTAATCAGTAATGCTAACATGTAGCCACCAAAATAGTGAGCCAGTCCTGGAAACAGTGGAAATGAGGAGGGCCTTAAGGGGTGTGCTGTGGTGGCAGGCGCTGAGAACTTGTTGTAAAGAATGTGCCCTACATTGGGCCAACAGAGGGAGGGCATCCTGCTGAGCTCAGGAAACAAGATAATAAAGGTGGGATTTGGGCCGTTTGGGAGACCGTCTCATAAGGTTATTACAGTAGCCCTACTGACCTGGCACAATTAATGACATGTCAAGTCTGTGACCTAAAACCAGCCCATACTGGAGAAAACCAGCCTGCACTGGGGTAGGTTTGGAGCAGTGGGATACTCGGGAAGCTTGGTGGAAAAGCTGCTAGCGGATTACTCAATGGCCACTGGACTCCAGTTACCTGGAGAAAAATCACCTCCTGTCACCTGGAGTAAAATCTCAAGTCCTTGTCTGCTGCACTGTACTAAGACCTGAACTTGACCTGTCCTTCCTGAAACACTGGGAGAGGAGACTCAGTGGAGCAGTATGTGTCCATCTGGCTGGGTGCATGAGTGTAGTCGGGCGTGGGGGTGGGGGGTCTGGCGGGGGGGGAGCCGGTACTGACCTAGCTGGGTGTGTGCCATGAGGTCGGTCAGGGCGGTGGCGGTGGCGGTGGGGTTGGCGGCGGCGTGCGGCCTCCCTCCGGGGTGGGATGAGGTGGAGGATGCGGAGGATGAGGTGGACGAGCCCTGGATGACCCTGTTAAACCAGTGCTCCACACTGGCGTGGGCCTGGTACGGGGTGGAGGAGGCCATCCGTCCCTGCCGGCGCAGCGAGCCCTCGTCTTCCGAGGCCGATGAGGTGTCTGCGAGGGGGATGGAGACAGGGCAGCGGTCAGCGTCACAGAGAAGAAAAATAAACAAGATCGGGGGAGGGAGGGAGAACAGGCAGGAGGACAGGCAGGAGGACAGGATGACATGAACAGAAAGAAAAAAAAACCAGCATACACTGATGGATGTAATGGCTCTGGTGGTAACAATCATGAAGATGACCAGTGGCCTGGGGGTGAATGGACAGACAATATGAGCGCCATGAGATGAAAGCTGGCATGAGGGTAATTGGTCCGCCAGGGGCACCATGGACGTGAGCTCCAGGACGGGCAGTGAAGACCTGGCTGAGCCCACCTTTCAGCTGAGATAACGGGCGTGGGCAGAGTTGAGGAGCAGAATAGCTCTGAAGGCTCCGGGTCACACACACAGTGACCTCACCGCAGCAAGCAGAGGTCAGAGGTCAGAGCAGATGAGAGCTAAGAACAGTGGTGGTCGACAACAAAGTCGCCTCATCAACAGAGGCAGATGACAACGGAACATCAAAGAAGAAACTACAGTGCAAAATATCTACTGCTACTGTAGTCAAACACCAGCAATTACAGCGCCGCAATTACAGTGCCCCAAACCAGAGCAACAGCCAGAACACTACCAAGGGCTCTCCATCTCTCAGCTCAAATAACTGGGCGACTGCCGAGCTCATTAGCACTTGTGTGCTCTGTTCTA
Organism: Alosa alosa; assembly: GCF_017589495.1. Lineage (NCBI taxonomy): Eukaryota > Metazoa > Chordata > Actinopteri > Clupeiformes > Clupeidae > Alosa > Alosa alosa. The sequence continues at coordinate 20,640,743 of NC_063191.1, forward strand.
GACGCTGATGATTGTAGAGTCTTATCCCTACAGTCTATCCTCTCCTCTCCCTACAGTCTATCCTCTCCTCTCCCTACAGTCTCTCCTCTCCTCCCTACAGTCTCTCCTCTCCTCCTCTCCCTAGTCTCTCCTCTCATCTCTTCTCCCTACAGTCTATCCTCTCCTCTCCTCCTCTCACTACAGTCTCACCTCTCCTCCCCTCCCTACAGTCTCTCCTCTCCTCCCTACAGTCTCTCCTCTCCTCCCTACAGTCTCTCCTCTTCTCCTCTCCTACAGTCTCTCCTATCCTCTCCTCCCTACAGTCTCTCCTCTTCTCCTCTCCCTACAGTCTCACCTCTCCTCCTCTCCCTACAGTCTCACCTCTCCTCCTCTCCCTACAGTCTCACCTCTCCTCTCCTCCCTACAGTCTCTCCTCTTCTCCTCTCCCTACAGTCTCTCCTCTCCTCTCCTCCCTACAGTCTCTCCTCCTCTCCCTACAGTCTCTCCTCTCCTCCTCTCCCTACAGTCTCTCCTCTCCTCCTCTCCCTACAGTCTCTCCTCTCCTCCCTACAGTCTCTCCTCTCCTCTCCTCCCTACAGCGCAGCGCCCTCCGGCTCCCCGGGCCGCTGATCTGGGATCAGCCCAGAGTGGAAAACAAGTTAGGGAGTGTGTTTACTGGCCCCAGCAGCGTCTCTCCAGGGAGCGCACCTCTGGCCCGATGGATAGTGTTACGCAATGGCAGACTTAAAAGAGAATGCATGGTCTCCTCTGGGGGAGAGACGAGAATGAATCGGAGTCATGTCTGTACAGCAGAAAGAGATAAAAATACACTTGGAGAGCACAGAAAAACTGACAATAATAAATGCATGAAGGGCACGCAAGTGTGTGTGTTCAAAGAATCACTTTAAACAGAATTTCCTATTACAGTACTTTCAGAAAGCCAGAGTCTCCAGAGTCTGGAGTGAATCACATATTGGATGTGGCGTCTTGCTGCGCAGGGCTAAAATAAAACTGCTCTGGATTTCTGCATATGCTATAAGACTTCATTTAGAACAGAAAAAAAACTCAATATGTCAAACACCTTCGAAGAAAGATGGCCTGACCAGCCTGTATTGCCATAGAAACACAGCGAGCAAACAGAGCTGGTTCCTTTTATGGTCATCTCATCGGGCGAACGGTCCAATTAAAGCAAGACTACGCAATATCGAGTGCAGGTCTACTGTCATGGGACTGCATGTATTTCCATTTAAATCCAAAGTGGGAGATGAGGACACCACATCAAAATGCAACAGCAGACCACTCTCGGACACGGCTGGGCAGGGCTGAAGGGGATTAGGAATGGTCACTGTGTCTGTTACGGCTGGGGGAACTGGGGGTGGACAGAGCATGCTTCCCCTGCCTTTAGTGCAAACGAAAGAAGTGCTCTGCTTTGGGTGTAAGGCACTGTTATTTCCCAGAACAATGCATTTCTATGAGAAAGAGGAAAGGAGAGAACAGATTTAAAAAAGAGAAAGGGGGAGGCTGGCAAGTAGACAACCGCATAAATAGACAGAAATATACAGATGCAGACAAAAACAGATAGACGAATTGAGATTGACAGACAAACAGCTAAACAGACAGACAGACAGACAGACAGACAGACATACAGATGACACAGATCAGATAGAGAAGTCTGAACTGGAGGCATACTGCTGTCTCTGAGTGCCATCACAAGGAGTCACCGACTTAACAAGCAGCACTGAACTTGCCAGGCTGCAGTCCAGCTCACACTGCAAAGCTAAACTAAAATTTCCACCTCAACAGCGACACACTAGGAGAACAACTGCTTATCTTTGAGCATCTTCCTTTCCCCGATCCTCAGGGGCTGCCTTGGCCTACTGTTTAGTGTTTCGGACTTGTAACCGAAGGGTTGCCGGTTCGAACCCTGACCAGTAGGCAAGGCTGAAGTGCCCTTGAGCAAGGCACCTAACCCCTCACTCCTCCCTGAGCGCCGCTGTTGTTGCAGGCAGTTCACTGCGCCGGGATTAGTGTGTGCTTCACCTCACTGTGTGCTCACTATGTGCTGAGTGTGTTTCACTAATTCACAGATTGGGATAAATGCAGAGACCTAACGGGATCAAAAGAGTATATATACTTATACAGTACTTACTTAGGTCTGTGAACGCACATTTGCGTTTGTCCATCAAAGGTAGCATTTCTCACCAGGCTTACCAGTGAAGGAGAGCAGAGTTAATGGAACCCCAAAAGACTAGAAAGAGGCCTGCAGTATAAACCTTAAGCTAACTCACCCTCTACCGTTTCTCACCATAAAGCGATCGGCCCTGGGAGATGATGCATGGGCGTTTATGTTAGTGTGTTTGACTCTTGCGTTAAGAGGGTGGACGAGGCCCGGCTGGCGGATGGGCAGCCTGTAGTTGCGGCTGATTCATTTCTTATTAATGAGCCCATTAATCAGCCACAGGGTGCGATTAGCATGGATTGTGTCCAGCAGACAAGGAGGAAACCAGGGGGAGTGGACACAAAGCACACAGTCACGCAGAGATGCCTCACTTTATTATCATCATTATCAATGTGCGCCTTACCCCGCCTGTCCAAACCACCTTCCTCCCCACAGAGAGAGAGAGAGGGGAGAGAGAGAGAGAGAGAGACAGAGAGAGAGAGAGAAAGAGAGCGAGAGAGAGGATTTGTTGGGCCTCCACCTTACCGATCAACACAGCATGCCAAATACTAGGGTATGGAAATGGGCTGTCTCAGAGGGGGAAAAATGACTGCCATCGATGTCGGCTTAAAACAGAGCAGAAGATTTCTGCCCTGTGCTTCAAAAACGCGTGAGCTAGATGAGACGACGAGCTTATCAAAAAGTCTGGTTTCAAGAAAAACACCTCATTAGTTCATGAGGTTTGACATTTCTCACATGCTCTCTCCCCAATCTCTCCATAACCTTGACATAGATGCAGGGAGAGGGTAAGGAAGCACAGAGAAGAGAGAAAGAGAGAGAGAGAGAGAGAGAGAGAGAGAGAGAGAGATGTAAAGGGGGAGAGCTGAGGAGAAAAAGATCCTCATTACAAAACCAGCTCACATATATAAACATGGTGAAAAAAGAAACACTGTGCAGAAAAACACGAATCAACAACTTCAAATTAGTCTCCCATTATGTGCATTGCTCCCCCCGTCAGCATCAACAGAGAGCCCAAATGAGGCTGGGGAGAGCGCACAGCTCCCCTCCCAGGACACAGGCACAGGCCAGACAGGGGGAGAGGGGCACCATGACACATCAGAACCGTTTGCAATGCCAGCCAGCAGATACAGGGGGAGAGGGGGTCAGCGCACACACACACACACACACACACACACACACACACACACACACACACACGCACACGCACAATACACATATCACACACAGTCTGATACGTATGCAAAACCCCAGGTCACATGGCTGCTGGATTGGAAGAAGTTGGGTTACATAAGGAGTGGCTTTGAGGATTTGTGGGGGTGGGGGGGTCTGTGCCGCCGGACTGGGCACTGGTCATGTCCCTTCATCCACACCCCTCTCTAGGCAATGAATGGCTTCACAGACTGAGGACTGCACTGTCATTCTCAGCCTGACCTGGACAGACAGCTATCTAGACAGAGGTCCATGCCAGGGGTGGGAGTACTGCCAGCCATGGGGACACAAAGGCACTGCATACTATTTGTCCAAATTTAGGACGTTGGTCTTTCCCTGCTGTTCCAGACCCCATTCTGTGAGGTAATGTGTGTGTGTGTGTGTGTGTGTGTGTGTGTGTGTGTGTGTGTGTGTGTGTGTGTGTGTGTGTGTGTGTGTGTGTGTGTGTGTGTGTGTGTGTGTGTGTGTGTGTCTGCCTGCATACGCATCACCTCTCTGAAAGACAATGGATGCAGTGAACCGCACCCTGATTCCCAAAGGACACATGAATGAGTTTCCTGCTGCTGGCCTGAGCTGCCAACCTCTGAACTCCTAATCCAGTTAACTCAACCAGTCAGTCTCATTACCCAGAGAGAAGAGAGATGGTCCAGCGCCAGCCACTCTGAGCCTGTGTAAGTTCATTAACAATGGCCCCACACAAAGGCAACACATCATAGTGATCTCATTGCTACAAGGACCACGTGCAAGTTCTACATGTCAACATATTAGAATGTGCTATTGTAACTTTACACAACCTCCTCAGTATAGGAGAGAGAAGCAGTAGACAACCTAAATGGCGGATGAGCTCAGTCTCTAAAACAGGTGTAGGCAGTAGGTTTGTGGAATATATTTAGTATTGCTTTCTGCTTGCCATTTGGGAGGTGCATGCTCTAAACGGGTCTATGTGACTCTCTTGGGTTATGCTATCAATAAACACACTTTCAACATGACTCAGCCATATTAAACAATCAGGGCACATCAAAGAGATGGGTATTTCTGCATGCCAATTATGATGCAGACCATTGCTAGTTGAAAGAAGGGGATGGCTAATACTGGGTTAGTGACTAAAAAGTTAGGAAGAAATGCTGACAAAAATTAGAATTTTTTTTTTAGCATAATACAAGGCAAGATTCCACACAGCTTTAAGACTGACACTTGTTTTCACTGTGTAATAATGCTGCTTGCACTTCATAAATGTCACCAACGCCTCAGAAGAAAACAATGTCATCCCCCTCACTGTACAAGGACTGGCCTTTCCGAGAGCAAGTGCCTACGGTCCAACTACAATGATCTCAACCACAACACAACAACAGCACCATAACACAGACCCAGAGGCTTTGACAAGACAGACCTTCCAAGTATGCTAAATATCCACTTATTCTGCCATCACACAGGCCAAGTGGGAGGGTGGCCTGGGAACCGACTGGTGAGGGCCACTTCTTCACCCGCCGCCGCATGAAGAAAGGACTTGTTCAAACAGGGCCAGGGCAATTTTTCCACTCGGTAATGAACTCCGTCCGTCCAAAATGTCATCTCGACAACAATCAGCAGGTGAACCGAAAGGACGGTCCCCTGCAGCGGCGGCAGCATGTCTGGATCGGGAGAGCGCGTCGGGTGAGATGGTGTCACTTTGCAGAGGTCAGACTGCCTCGTGTTTGTTCAGGTCATGGCGGTTGGGGTGGGCATGGGGAAGAAGGGGGACAGAGCGGGCTCGTCTTACCTGGGGGCGTGCATGCTTCTACTGAGGACTGAACGAGCACAGAGCGTCTCTTGGAAGGCATGGGCATCTTTCTCTCTTTGTATTTGGCCAAGGCTGCTTGTACGGCTTCTGTGTGCAGATCTGCAGAATAGCAAACAGAATACCAAAGCACACAGGGTCAATACACAAGCAAGATATCAAAACATCACATCAGGACAAACGTGCATCTTGATTTCCAAATGTTATCTAGCTTTTTGTGCTTCATCAATAGCACAGTGCAGGTAACCTTAATACAATAAATTCAATACAACTTATTCATTTTGAAGCCTTGCCATTTTCTTTTGTTTTGTTTCACGGTTCCATGGTTCTGCAGGGCTGTAAGCTGGACTATGGAGGCTAGACAGGGGATGAAAACACTTCTGGCTAGTGATGGGAGCAGGGCTGTTCTTACCGGAGCGGAAACGCTCATCCCGCGTGTTTGGCGTCCGCGATTTGTTCTGTTTGGAGCCAGCTGGAGCAGCTTGGGACGACGCCTGAATTCTGTGCTCAATCTGAAGAGATGGATCTACTCCTGGGGGGAGAAAGACCGGGAGAGAGAGAGGGAGGGATAGAGAGAGAGATAGAGAGAGAGGGAGGGATAGAGAGAGACAGGGAAGGGAAGGGAAGAGAGAGGGAGAGAGGATTTATGTCTGTTTCCTACAGCTCAGTAAGAACCATGCTGGCATTCTAAGGTGGGTCACTTGGAGTTCACACACAGTAGAGTGCATGCGCATGAGTACACCCCCACACCCACACATTCACATACACTTATACACAGACTCACAGACACACACACTGCAAGTGATCAAATATGTAAAGTATCCAACAAGACTTTGCAGTGGAACTAGATCACTTCTGCCCTCGTTGACAGAGGAAGATCGATCACAGAGCTCAGTTTCAAAGCTCACCGCCACCGTTGAAAACACACACACACCCACACACACACTCTACCCTCATCAACTCTACCCCACAGGTGGCATGTGTGTCTGGGGACTGAGGACGTCCCCACACCAGACCCCCATAGCTGGGGGAAGGGACATGCAGGGCCCGCAGCCATCCATCACTGGGAAGCTGGCTCTGAATGTCATGGTGAAGAGGCGTCTCTGTTTTAGTCTACGAGTGTGAGCAAAGTGGTATGTGTGGCCTGGGCATCAGGCTCCCACTAGCTGAGTCCACTATGGACCAATAACATTTGGCATTTTGGCTTTATCTCATGGAGAACTTGACAGGCCATCTTCTACTCCATGTATGGGTGAGGTGTTCTAGACTTTAATAGGCAATATTCTTGTCATCTGTCTTGTAACTGAGAATTGGGCAGAGATCTGGCATTTATGGGGGTGTAGGCTGGCTCACATCAATCCCAGCTGACATTCAGGTTCCATGCAATGCTAAAAATGCCAGCTCTTGTTCAGTTTGTTTCTTTCTTATAAAAAATGGCCTGATCATCTAAAAGGTGTTCTACTGCAATTCACTGGCAGCTAGAATGGCAGACATCAAACAAATGCCTGAACAGGTTCAAAAGACCTGCATTACATTTTCAGGAGAAAGAAAATTGAAAATTTGTTCCATTTCAACTTCATAGTTTAAACCAAGCCTGAGAAAACACTCAACAGGGAATGACATTCAAACAGGAATGACACACATGTCTGGAATAGTTGGAGGAAAAGATCTTGTTTGATGTGTAAATGAGAAGAGCTGGGAAAATGGGAAGTGTTGACCAGCTTTTCACAACCGATCCCTGGTTGTGAAAAGCTTAGCAGCAGAACAGCAGTGGCATCAAGCAGTGAGTTGCAAGGATGGTCTATCACAGACTTCCAGAGAAACATGACGTGGAGTGTAGCCTATATTGAGACACAAGACCCAAAAAGGCCCGAAAAAAAAACTGTGCCGCAGGCGGAACTTCTGATCAAGCAGGACTGCATAATAACATGAGAATCCTAACTATGCTTCGGAAACCGACCTCAAATGAGGGCCCTCGCGACATCTCCAGACAACCCTCTGGCCTTTGCCGTTCCAAAACCAGCAACAAAGAAGACACAAAAAAATCAAATTCTTCACCTTTTTGTGAAGAATGTCTTTCCTGATGACTCACAGCACTGCGGTTATGCAAGTCATACTTCGTTTCCAAGGCCTCTACGGAATTTCACTTTTATAAACCATCGCCCATCAAAATACAGAAAAAAAACAAAGAGGAACTATATATACTCTCTGAAACTCTGAATAACAGAGCATGGAAAAACATATGTGGTGCCAACCCCACATTTAGCTCGGCCACACGTCAAGTGCTTCCTCTCTCTCCGCTGAAACAACACACCCGCAGTGCATTTCCTGTTTGTGTCGGAAGGGGCACTGCAGAAGGGGTTGTTGAGGAAGGGGCACTGCACAGCCTGCTCAATGAGTCGCGGTTGAAGAGCAACAATGCTTTTGGCTACCTGTAATGCTTTCCAGGAGAGTCCATTCCACCTCAAAGGAGCCCAAGTCCCGCTGAGCTCCCAGAGAGGCTCATCCCTCCTACCTCAGGGGCTCCATGGACCCTCAGACTCCATAGTGTGGAACTGGTCACTACAGTGGACATTGCAATCAATGAACCTAAATCTGTTCTGTTATTTAAATGCACTGCAGAGTAAACTGCCCCAAGATCATGGCTGCATAGAGACAAGATGCAAATAGCCTTGGGTGAAACCACCAAAGACTGTGGGCAGGCCATTCCAATGCATCTGACTTGCACAGATCCAACTAAGCACAGAGGCCGCTTTGCAGTGTTCATTGTTCAATTAGGAGGGGATTTCTCATGAAAAAACATGCATAGTTGACATGTTTTGGTAGGGCGAAGTTTAATGTCTCCCATTGTGTTGGGCCGAGATTAAATTACTACCTTCATCTTGAAGGATGTCTTCCCCTTGGGGATCGCCCCTGCCTGAGGCTGCTGACCCATCCCTGAGCCCAGGCCGACTGCCTCTCTTGGGGATGGATGATTTGACTGGCTGCAACCAGTTCAGGAGACTACCAGCCTTGGTCAACGCTAGCTCAATAAGTCACAGAAAATGGCTCAAGTGTCCCGACCCCCCAGCCAGACTGGACTCACACAAGTTGGCTGCGTTCCTCAGCACTGTGTCATCCCAGCAGGGTGGCCTCACAAAGGCCTGACAAAACAGAGTTGTGAACACCGGGTCAGCCTCTTAAGAGTTGCTGGGTAGAAATGCTCTCAGACTAATCACAGTCTAGCGGTCCACAGCCAAGAATTCAGTTGGTTAAATTCAAAGGATTTCAAAAGTTATAACATCTAGTCTAGCTCTGTGGCTGTGAGCCATTTATTATTCTGCATAATGTACTGAAGGCAACAGCTCTTAACTAGCCTCCCAACCACAAACGTCAAAAACAAACCTACGAGGAGAAGACAAATGAAAACGCCACTACCCTCACTCGAAGGAGGCAGGGAAAATTCAATCCCTTAATTCCTGAGCAAACAGGAATAAACTGCCTGGCTCTCCTTTTTAGGGGGTGGCTGATCTGCATATTTTTCCAGATTGTTTAAACGACTTAGTGGTTTAACGTCCACTGTTCATGAGCCATATTATCACGGTGTCACATGGACAATCTGGAGCACGTTATTTGGCACCTTGTCTTTTGAGAGGCGGCCAGAAGAGTGATTTGTGGGCTGTGTGGCGCAGGGCCTGAGTAAGATGAGCCGGTAACACCACGATGAAAGACGATCCGGTGTCCCCTGGTTCCCCTGGCCATTTCACATCGTTTTGCACTCTTTGGATCATCAGAGCCACGCTGACATCCTGTTATATACGAGCCCATAAAGACTCCGGCGGCGCGGCCCTGCGTAATGTGAAGCGCTTCATACAAGGCTGCTTGCAGGGCTCTCCCTCCCCGGGGGGGTAAAGTTTCGCACAGCAGGTCTGCTGGGGGTCCGTGAGTCGGCACTATGAGCCGAGCCCCTGGGCCAATCACAGCGTGGAGCCTGAATCATTCTCACCAAGGGGTCTCGGCAACAGGTTTACGACGAGCTACGAGCACATACACTGATGGGCCATTTACATTACACACTACCTGAACAGGGCACTGTGGTTACAACTAATAACTACATGGAGACGCTACACCATTTAAATCACCATGTGATTAATCGGTGTACTGAACCCATAGCTTTGAGTGTTTTGCAATCACTGGGAACTGTTGTTGTTTTACTGAAGCGAACCACGAGAGAGAGAGAGAGAGAGAGAGAGAGAGAGAGATGGCTCGCTAGGACAGAGGAGGCCAATGTCGGGAAAAAGGGGCCTGCCGCAGCGGCCAGAGCACAATGGCACCTTAATGACAGAGCCTGTCACAGTGCTGGGAAAGACATCAGGGCCGCGGAGGCTTGCTGAGCCAGGGCCCCGGTCCTTTTCCAGAGCCGCCGGCCAAACCAAAAACACGACGTGTGGAGAGAAGGGCAGACAGTGGCCGCCACAAAAGCCTCATAAAATATTCATCCCCGGCTTCTCTGGCTAGTGCTAAAAATAAACATACAGATAAACACACACTACACACACACAAACACACACACACACAAACGTTTCCTGCTGTGGCTAGTGGTGGGCCCGGGGGCCATGTGGCTGTTAAGTAGGAGCAAAACAGACTGATGACACGAGCAGAGCAGAGCGGCGAGTCAGGAGCAGGCTGAGGCCGCCCCCAGAGACGGCTCTAAAACACGTCGTCAAGGGCCCCGGCGCCCCTCCACAGGACCCACAGGACACGCTAATGGTGATGCATGGACTCCCTGTGTGAGGCCCTCCTCCACTACTTTCCATTCGGTATTGATTGGCTGTTAAGTGTGAGCTATTTAAGAGAGATGGCTGTTATGGATGCTGCAGGTCGTCAGTTCCCAGGCCTCTGAACAGAACGGAAAACAAACCGCAGCCAATCAAAAGCCTACCCGCGCACCGACTCGGCAATCAGACGACGCCATTTCACAACAATGCTAGCTTTATTATACTCCTCTGGAGAATGGACAGACGGTGCGTCTCCAAGAGAATAGAATGGTGTGAGGAGCACTTACAGGGAAAAAAAAAGAAAGAAAAAATTCCACTGCAGGATTACGCTTATCTTATTGTAGTTTGGAGCCAGAGACAGAGCAGGTCAAATGCTGTATGAATATTCTGGCTTCTTGTAATGTGAGTAACTCTGTAGCTCTGTAAACAGCCTTGCAGTCTCATCATTGGTGCAAAACGCTGTCTCACAGGCTGACAGCACTGGGGTACAAAACTGAATAACAGTAAAGGCAGACTACGAAGAACTCACTTTGTGCCCACTGTTAACACCAACCTACTCTCTCCACAACTACTCCCCCATTAGTCCTCCAATTCATTCAAGGTCACACAGCTGACACAAAGTAACATTAGTGGAAATACAGCACACAGACTCCGTACCCTTCACATGGCTAGTAGAGGCGCTGCAGTTAGGACAAAAGAGCTTTAGATCTCTTACCTTGGATCTGTGGGATGTAAGGGGCCAGCAACTTGCTTCGCTTCTTCTCATAGCCCTTTTGCGTGATGTCCCCTGTAGAGGCAGAGAGGGAGAGAGGGAGGCAGGGAGGGAGAGAGGGAGAGAGGAGAGAGAGAGAGAGAGATATGAAGAGGTGAGTAAGGGGTAGTCTGTACCACGTCTGTGTCCGTCATCGCTCTAACCCGCGCCAGCCCTTTGCCCTGGGACTACGGGGGGTGGGGTCAGTGACTTCACAGCCCCGGGCAGTGTAGCATCTTTCCCCTGTGACAAGAGACACGCAGAAAGAGCGTGACAGAGAGCAGAGGAGAGGGAGGGAGGGAGGGAGGAAGGGAAGGACAGGGAGAGAGAGGAGAGAAGGAGCACACAAACCCCACTGTGTTGCAGCAAGGCAGCGCACAGGACAAAGTCTTGGCCGTGCTTGATAAAATCTTAAGACAAAAAAACAGCAAAAAAAAAAAACAAGAGCTACCCTGGCCTGCATTCCTGAAAACTCCTGAACAGTTGGAACTCTCTGGGCAGCTCACAATCTCCCACATCCCGTAAAACTTTCAGACAAATGAATGCCTCTCACCAAACCACCATCCTAGCCTCTTGCATCGAGGTGATGGTATGTGCGAGTGCTCTTTCAACGCAGTCTAAACACATTTGAACCCTGGCGTCTTTGTCTGGTACACCTACCTCCCACGCCTTGTTTGTGTACACACACACTTAAAAGCAGAACACACTCAGTAGGCTGAAAGCAAACGGCAGTAACATGCAAACACTACACACACACACACACACACACACACACACACACACACACACACACACACACACACACACACACACACACACACACACACACACACACACACACAGCTTTGGGTCGCCACCTCTGAGACACACAATCACACAGTCTCACAATTCAAGTAGTTTTATGGGCATGTCAAGGCCAATTTCACATTGCTCAGGCAAAACACAGATTTAATATTGCCCTATAGATTGAACACAAATCCACATAATCCACACAACACTGGCTGAATGTCCAGCACTCCGAGAGAGGATCGAGAGGACAGAGCCGGGAGGAGAGTAGCAGAGCCCATCTCGCCTCACGTGTCACGCCGAATTCTCCGACGATAACATAAACAGCCATTTAAAGGATCATTTCTGTGGCACACTTGGAAAACATATTTCTCTTCCCTCTCCGGGTTCCAGTGCATGGAAAGAAATGGGGGGGGAAAAGAATTCTGCTGACAGCAGTCAGAATTGCCTCAGCCCTCTCGGGCACACTTAATTACAAGGCTGTCTGTGAGACATGTAATTTTATAAACTAATGGGCCCTGTTCAGGTTGCTCTACTATCGATACCGCAAGAACACAGGCAGAATTCCTCCAGCCTGACACACTTTATTTTCTATAGACTGATCCAGCTTCAGAGTTTTTTTCTCTCTTCTCAGAGGAACTTGGTAATGAAATCCTCCGTTTAAGAGCAGAATCGCTCCAGTCAGCCGAAATCTCTCTCTCTCTCTTTCTTTCTCTCTCTTCCTTCCTCTCTCTCTCTCTCTCTCTCTGTGCAGACGAATAACATCATCACGCTGACTGAAATAGCTCCGTCTTCCTCCCCATCTGAAATGTCCATGAGGAGCTGGACTGAGCCAGACTGAGCTGTTCTTTCCACTGGGGGAGGCCAGAGGCCGCAGAACAGTGTCCCCCTCAGAGGGAGCGGCACGCCGCTGGCCCCGAGGACCTGCCTGCGGGGATCCCCACAGCAGCCCCGCCGACGGCGGGGTCAAGGGTCCTGCTCCAGTCAGGCCCATCCATCATGCTGCCACACTGGTGCTGCTCGGCTCACGCCGACATGGGACGCGGCCTTACTGGGCTTGAGGCGCCACGGCGCTCCAACTCCAGTGCTGCCCCAGATCCCACCACTCACAAGCATTTCCCCCACCCCCACAACCTGGACAAATCAATGGCCATACCAGATGTGTGAAAAACATCAGCCCTGTTCATCAAAACAGCCTCCATCCCTACACCTCCCCTTGTGCACAGCGGCCCATGAGAAGTTGTAAAGGAGGGTCCGAGCGAAGGGGTCCACTGGGGAGATAAGATAAGGGCTGCTATGTCTCTGGGTCTGTACAGTGGATGATGCGCTAGAAGAGCAAGATGTCAGATGAGAGAGAGCCAATGGGGTGGTGTGTGGGGGTAGTGACAGGATGTTTACACTCTTGTCATATCCACCCAGTAGCCCCACATTGCTGCCCCAGCCCACCCCTGCTGCTCCCCAAAGACCCTGCTGAGCTCCCAGACCTGCGGCCGGCGGGGAGGCCCTTTCTCCTGCACACAAAAGCCATATTGATCCTGGAGAGAAAGAGGCAGAGAGGGAGAGGCCACTGACTGACAACTCTAAAGTGGGAGAGAAGGCCCCCGCGACGAGGCCCAGCGCATTTCCCCACGCAAAGCTCCATTCTCCACGGCCGTCTGCCCGAGAGGAGGCCACAAATGAGGAGAAAGGAAAACAAAACAAAACAAAACAAAACAAAACAAAACAGACTCTCACACAGAGCCCAGCGCTGGGAAAACACGCCACTCAAAACAGCTGGGCCACGCATACTACCACAGCATCAGACAAATTCCAGTAAAGAGAGAGAGAGCGAGAGAAAGAGAGGGAGAGAGAAAGAGAGAGCAAAGAAAAGAGAGAGATCACAGCCAACTGACGGAGAGAAAGAGTAATGGCGTTAAAGACAAATGAGGAGGTGCAGAGAGAGGTGCCTTATTACAGGGGGGATTGCAAGCCAAGTGCAATTATGAACACCATTCAAATGAATGGTGGATGTTTTCAGTATGCTAGAACATTCATGAGGTAGTTCATGAAACACCCAAGGCTATTTGTCTTCTCAGCCCACAGGCCTATGTATGTATATGTGTGTGTGTGTTTGTTTGTGTGTGATGGGTTGTGTGTGTTTGTGTGTGATGGGTTGTGTGTGTGCGTGTGTGTGTGCGTGTGTGTATGTGCTTGTTTGTTTGTGTGTGATGGGTGGTGTGTGTGTGTGTGTGTGTGTGTGTGATGGGTGATGTGTTCCAGTCACGCGGCTATGATGTGGACTGAGTGCTGGGCAGTGCTGGTATCTTGGTGCTGTGCTCTATGTGAGAAACGAGAGTGCGGCAGAGCAGAGGGACAATGCAGCTCTGTGGAGATCAGGAGGAGAAGAGAGGGGCTGGACTGGACTGGGCTGGGCTGGACTCTCCGACCCCACGCAGGCTCACACAACTGTAGAGGTGTTGGGGGGAGGAGGGCGGAGAACAGGCCTCTCAGTAGAACACAGAGCCGGGAGGAACAATGGAGGGCTTTTCTCCTTCCCAGCATCGCAAGCCTCCTCTTTATTTTCCTCTGTCTCAATCACTCCCTCCCTCTCTCTCTCTCTCTCTCTCTCCTCCCTCTCACCCTCACCCTCTCTCTTTCTCTCTCTCTCAGTTCATGTGTCTGTATCAGTATCTACTGTAGCTTTCCGTCAGCTAAGCAATTACATTTGTTTTCAGGACAAATAAACAGCTGTGCTAAGGCAGATTGATCTGCACAAACTGACATTGATTCAGTGAGTCAAAATAAGCCATCCAACCATTAGTAATCAAGTTTGCACGATTACTAATACCAAACACAGACACACAGACACACAGACACACACACACACTCACTCACATAATCGCAAATGCACACATATTTCCATTTAAGTTACAGCATGTATTTTTAATGCCACTTAATAACATTTAAGAAATCCCTGTGGTGGCTTGAGGCTTTCCATCAGCCATTAAAAAAGTAGGGAAATGCCAAGTGGCCAAGTCAGAGCTGAGCAGTTTAACCCTGCCATCGCCACTTTTAATAGAGAGCCTTCAAAGAGCCGTCTGATGGGATTTCTACAGGTCAATGAACCAGCGGGTGTCAGGGGAATAGTGTGTGTGTGTGTGTGTGTGTGTGTGTGTGTGTGTGTTTGGGGTTTGGGGGGGGGGGTATACACGGGGATTTGGGCTGGGTGCTTGCGCTCTATCCAAATCTCAAAAATGGCAATTAGGAAAGGGGGGCTGGGCTGGGCTGGGCTGCTGAGAGAGCCTGTGTTTTAGCTTTCTCCTTTCTCCCCCTGAACAGGAAATGAGGGGAGATGTTGCCAGTAATGAGAACAGAGAGGGGAATTGAGCAGCGGATTAGCACTAAGCACCTGAGGGCCAGTGGGAGGTAGGAGGGTGGGGGACACCCCCACATGGTCCCCGGGCAGACCTGCTCGCCCCACTGCTTCCATGGCGACTGGGCACAAATTAGCTCTCCGTCAAGCTTTTTTGTCTTCCTCAATCCCTCCATTCCTGTCCTCAATTGTCACAACCCACAGAGCTTTTGGCTTTTGTTCTCATCCTCCACCTCATGAATCCTCTTTTCATCCCCCTCCCTCCCTCCATCCTCTCATTTTTCTCCACCTTCCCCCTCCTCCTCCTCCTCCATCTCCTCCAGTCAGCGGTCAGGGCAGATACCAGGCCTTCTCCTGTTCCAGCGGGGGGTCTGACCTACATATTTGACCCCAGGATTCCTCCTTTTTCCTCTCCCGGGTGACAGGAGCGCCTCAGAGCCGCTGCTCTGAATCTAATTTGCAGGTAGCTGCTGCGGTCACTCCAGCGCTCCCCGCTGACAGCCTCTCAGTGGGGGCTAAAGAGCCCCCGCACTTTGCTTCGATCGCACCGAGATGACTGTAATTGATAGATGGCTATTGAACAGAGATTAAAGCAGTGTGTATGTCTGTCTGTCTGTCTGTGTGTGTGTGTGTGTGTGTGTGTGTGTGTGTGTGTGTGTGTGTGTGTGTGTGTGTGAGAGAGAGAGAAAAAGAGAGACAGAGTGAGGGTATATGTGTGTGTGTGGGTGTGTGTGTGTGTGTGTGTGTGTGTGTGTGTGTGTGAGAGAGAGAGAAAAAGAGAGACAGAGTGAGGGTATATGTGTGTGTGTGTGTGTGTGTGTGTGTGTGAGAGAGAGAGAAAAAGAGAGACAGAGCGAGGGTATATGTGTGTGTGTGTGTATGACAGAGAGAGAGAGAAAATGAGACAGAAAAACAAAAAGAAAGACAGAGAGAAAGCAAGAAAGTGAGTGAGTGAGTGGGAAAGTGACTGTGTCCTATTTGCAGGGTTGTGCATTTCCACCCATCCCCCAGGGGCCCTGGCCTGCCCCACAGGCTGACGCACCCCTCTTCAAACTCCACTCATGGGCCCCCACCTACAGCACAGACGGCATGGAAACAGCAAGCAGACACCACTAGCGAAGCTAAACTGACTCGTTTACGAGACCGGCCTAGGATCAAACTCGGTCTCGGATACACCAGAACAAAGAGATGAAGACGTCGAGAGAGGATACTACGACACAAAGGCTGCAGACTGGACAGATTTCAGACGGAGGATCTTAGAGGGTGATCCAGGGTCATCTGCCTCAAAAACACTAGCGGGTGCCAATGCAAATGCAGCTGGCTAAATCATTCCACAGGGCTCATTCATTAAACATGACTGCGGAGGTATGCATGTGCACCAAAACCACAGAGGCTTTGTGCCATCTCCATAAAGGGGTAAACTGTGATTTACTGTTCTATTGTGTGCCTGCACACACACACACACACACACAAACACACAGAGAGAACCACATCTGTGAGTTCGTAGTCTTGGGCTACAACCCAGGTGCAGAGTTTCAGACAGGCTGTGTGTGTGTGTGTGTGTGTGTGTGTGTGTGTGTGTGTGTGTGTGTGTCAGTGTGTTGGATCCATGCCCAGCAACTCCCGGTGTTTCCATGTGCCCAGTTCCGCTCTGCCGCCTGCTCCCACCCGTGCATTTCAATCCCAATACCCCCATGACGAAACCCCACCACACACACACACACACACACACACACACACACACACACACACACACACAGCCTGTCTGAAACTGACGACGCACACAACCCCCATAGAACGAGAGGGAAAGGCCCCTCTGATGTAGCGGCATTTAGGCTCAACTTGTCACAGTGTAACAAGGCAGCTCTTCATCTCTGCTCTGCACTGCACGCCTGCTGTGACTTTCTTTGAACGAGAGCTGGAGAAACATTGTGTGTGTATGTGTGAGTGTGTGTGTGAGTGTGTGTGAGAGAGAGAGTTTTAGGCTGCAGGAATCTCCTCAGTCTGCATTGATTGCAGCCCGTGAGTCTTTGCTCCAGCAGCAGGTTCTCACCAGCCATAACAAAAGCCAGTGGTGTTAAGTGTGGCGAATATGAGGATTTATGACACTGTGGATGCCTCTTTGTGTGCATGTGCATCAGCATGTGTGTGTGTGTGTGTGTGTGTGTGTATATATGTGAGCGCGCTCGTTTGAAAGAGTGTAATCACAGGCTCATTCTCTTTGGGCCCAGTCCTGACAACAGAGCGGCGTTCATCATAGTACTCTGTTCCCACGGCGACAACCTCTGAGAGACCCCTCTTACACACACACACACACACACACACACACAGCCGCCTCACATTATACCATTCAGCTCCTTACAAGCCTCCTCTCTCTCAGCCTCCCTTCACTCCAACTCTTACTCGCTCTGCTAGATTAACACCTTCAGTCTGACAAAACACCTCTATCTGCCAAAGACTATGAGTTTCAACACACACACACACACACACACACACACAAGCACAAGCACACACACACACACACACTAGCACAAACAAATACATACACACACACATACAAAGTCATACTAGCACAAACAAATACATACACACACACACTTACCACACAGTGTCTCTGTGTGAGAGTATGATACAATTCTTCAGAGACATAGAATTAACAGTCCTCTGCACACACCAGCCCCGTGTCAAGCAGACTCCCCACCTCTCTTTAAAGCCCAACACACTGACACTGGCTCTCCTGTCATCCATCTAGCCACCAGAGCTCAGCCCTCTAGTCTGTCTGCCTAGTCCAGGAGAACTCTTCTGGAAACGCTACCCTGTGCCCACTGCACCCAACACCCCCAACCCCTCCCCTGCGCTCCCCCAACGATCCCCTCTCCTGCCCCTAAAAACTCTGTCCTCTATCAGACGTCCTTGCTCTGCCAAGCTGGCGCACGGAGCTCCAGAGCAGGGACGGGGTCTGTCTCCTGTCATCTGCTGGGCCGTGCCAGGGATAAACACGCCAGGGGGACGGGCAGAGGGGCGCGCAGGGGCGAGTGGGCAGCTGCCAGCGGAGATGTCAGCAGAGATGGCCAGAGAGTTAGAGAGAGAGAGAGAAAGAGAGAGAGAGAGAGAGAGACACTGAGAAAACAGACAGAGTTGGAGTGAGAGAGGACGCCATCCTAGCCCAATGTCACAACAACAATGACACACACAATCCAGCTTCAGACAGACAGGAATTTAAAACAGTCTTCTCTGCCTGCAATGACACCATGTCTGAAACCATTTCCAATGATTCGACAAAACTGGCCTTGAGCATAATTACGACATTACTGTATGTCAGCAGAGACAAACACAGCTCTGCCAGTGCTGTCCTGAGAGGGCTTAGCCTGGCATATGCCACACACCATGACTCATGCTGAGCATGCATTCAACAGTGACAATAGCAACTACTGCTCACACTTTTTCCATTCCATTTCCAAATGCATATGTGTCTGACACCAATGATCAAGGTGGGTGACAGGCTTTCTTTCTAACGCGGTAAGTTAAGTTCAGCAATAAGACTTCCATGTCTAAGCCCTGAGCCCAACAGCAAACGTGTCTCTCTTACCTGAGCATTGTGCTTCCTGCCAGCCCAGGACTCCAGGAGCAGGAGGGAGAGCAGACTCAGACTCAGAACAGAGTGATGTGCTGTGCTCAAGTGAGGAGGCTCTCCCAGCACTGAGACCAGTCCCCGAGAGTCAGTCACACACACACACACACACACACCCTCTCTCTCTCACACAGACAGACACACACAGACAGACAGACAGACAGACACACACACACACACCCTCCCTTGCACCGCAAGACGCTTGTCGGCAGCTCCAGGCCCCTCCTGACTAGAGAGTAGAGGAGAGACACGGCCAAGCCACAGCCAGCCTAGTCAGCAGCAGCAGCAGCAGCAGCAGCGGCCTCATCACACAGCCCATCCGGAGAGAGAGGGAGAGAGAGAGAGAGGGAGCGTACAGCCCTGTTACCCACAGACAGGACAGATAGAGGGGTGAGGGGTGGAGTGGTGAGGAGAGGGGTGGAGAGAAGAGAAGAGGAGGGAGGGACTAGCCCAGTGGCAGTTGGGGAGAGACAGGAGAGGAGAGGAGAGGAGAGAAGTGGGACGAAGATGTGAGGAGAAGCAGATTAAAGATGAACGGAGAGGAGGGAAGGAGAGCAGAAAAGAGTTCTAAAGAGAATAAAAGGTAAAAGAAGAGAGAGAAGAAGAAAGGAGAAGAAGAGAAGAGAAAGGAGAGGTAATGAGTGGGGAGCTGCAGCCGACTGGTGCTCTCAGCGCTGGCTAGCTCACTGACTGGGAGGAGAGCAGGCTGCTGGGGAAGCAGACGAGCCGTGTTAGAAGTCAAGCAGCTCAGAGGGGGCCAGGGAAAGCTTCCTTTGTTCCCTTTCACAGAGAGATAGAGAGATAGAGAGAGAGAGAGAGAGGGCGGGATTGAGCTTATTCAGCCCCACATCCCGCTCCCTCTCTCCCTCTCTCACTATAACACACACACACACACATAATCATTCTCTGCCTCCCAGCTTCTCCCCCTCTCAGTAACCCACTCTCCCCCTCCAAACACCTCCCTCTCTCCTCCCAACCACGTCTCCACACAAAGCTGAGGAGCCTTGACTCATTAGGAGTGTGTCCATGCAGTTTCCCACCCCCACATAAAAACAAACAACACACACAATTTACTGTCACCTCCCACACCTGCCAGGAGAAAGGCAAACCCCCCTCCCCCCCTCCCCTCTGGGTCAGGTGTTCCTCCAGCTCCTCCTCCTGTGGAATCCTCTGGGCCTGAGGGCCACTGCGCTGCCCATGACACAGCGGAGTTGTGTGCTCACTGCAGGGAATCCTTCATGCTGCCCACCTCCCTGCCTGGACACAGCAGAACTTCATCCCAGCACAGGCAGTGGAGTCACACACATCCACAAAGGACGCTAGCCAAAGAGGTTCACACCTAAACCAACAGACTATTTGATTGGCTGGTTGACGGGTGGATTTGAGCACAAATGCACCAGATCCATATTGACCGGTTTCTCCTAATGGAGTGCTCAAACACTGGCAGTCCAAAGTGATGGGGGAAGTGTATGTCTGGATCCACAGGCATAGAGGTAGAATAACTAAGGTTGTCTAACTTGACACTTAAACATCAATAGAATGGTCTTTGAGTCTCTTTTGAGTACAAACAAGTAGTCTTTGTTGAGTGTTAATGCAATCAATACCCACCCAAGGCTGATCTTGTCTGCTGTGCATACAAAAAACATTTTAATCCTCTCAGCTAAGGTGTGAAGACCAGCGAGACTAGCAGCTTACAGCTTATGCACACAAATCTGTACATCTACATGTTTACGCACACACGCACACACACACACACACACACACACACACACACGCACGCACGCGCACGCGCACGCGCACACACACACACACCATGGCAGACAGACAGTGTGTCTAATCAGATTGTGAGCAAGGAGGCCAAGGAGGAGGAGAAGGCATAGCTGCCATTCTGCACTTGCAGCTGAAATCCCCATTCAGCCTCTCCGTCTCTGTCTGGGCTCTCCAGCACGGCCGTGGAGTCTGCCCAAAGCCAGCCGAGGAGGCTGAGCCAGGGAGTGACTGCCCCGACACACACACACACACACACACACACACACACACACACACACAATCCCCCCCGAAAGGAAGTAATAACCACATTAGGGGATTTAATTGAGGGGTGCAAATTGTGAGCGAGATGAAGACTGGCGACGCAGAGCATTGAGCTGAGCTGAGCGACGAAGGGGAAGATTTCCATTGCAAATGGCATCAGGAGCCCAGTGGGCAAAGCAGTCATCTCCCATAGGAAAGCCTGACACAGAAGCAGTGAGAGTGACGTGGAGTGGAGGGTGATGGAGAGAGTGTAGGAGAATGCAGCGCCAGAGGACAGCGCAGCGATCTCTTCAGCCCCCATGGTCACAGATGACCTTGATGACAGGTCAGACGACACAGGAAGAGAACACCTTACATCAACTCAGCTGCACTTGCACAGCTGCTCCCGATCCTCTCCATTCCACAGCCTGTGTGTGTGTGTGTGTGTGTGTGTGTGTGTGTGTGTGTGTGTGTGTGCACACATACAAGCACAGATTTGCATCCCATGGAACAGAACACATAAATAGGTGCGTTTGTGAGTGAGGAAAGGAGATCAGCTAAAGATAGAGAAAGAGGAAGAGAGAAAGACTGTGTGCGTGCAAGTGCGTGCAAGTGCGTGCAAGCGCATGTGTGTGTGCGCGCACGTGTGTACGTGTGTGTGTGTGTGTGTGTGTATGTGGCAGTTGATGAGAGTGGGATGGGGGCAGTGTTCAGCTATCAGCCATGCAGTCATTTCAAATGAATAGCTGCACGTCAATTAGGCAACATTAGCCAATCTAATGAACAATGTGATGAATGAACGTTCACACAAAAAACAGGCAGAATGTGTGTGTGTGTGTGTGTTGGGGGTGGGGGGGGTGGGGGTGGAAGTGTGTGTCCCCATGTCATTTATCCTCCTAAACACCTCCTAGTGTCACACCTCTCCCTGCCTCTCTCCAAAAGCACAGCTGGTGTGTGTGTGTGTGTGTGTGTGTGTGTGTGTGTCTGTGTGTGTGAGTGTTTGTGTGTTCAAAGGCTTGTTTGACACACACAAGATTTTAATCAGTCCTTCACAACAGCTCAGCACACACTCTGAATGGCAAACTGATTACATTCTGTGACAGGGCTGACAACCACTGATGCTCTCCCCCCTCAGCTTCCACTGCCACAAATGGGCCCTTTATCTGCACACAGACTACAGCCAGGATGAAATGACTGCAGAAAGGTAGGTGGCTAAAAGAAGAGAAAGAACAAGAGAGAGAGAGAGAAAACAAAGATGGGAGGAGGTAAACAGCAGAGGTGCTGTAGCTGTTATAGAAAATGAAGAGCAAAGAAAGGAAGAACACTTGTAGAAAAAAGAGGAGAGTGGAAATGGGGGCATAAAAGAATAATGACTTCCTCTGTGGGTCATCCCTCTCTCCTCCATCTCTCTCCCTCCCTCCATCTTTCTCTGAGTGGCGGGTAATGGCGGGCCTCCCTGAAGTGCTGGGCCGCCACTCTGCTGTCATCCATCAGGGTTGTGAGTCGTGCCATCAGAGCGCTTTTAATTAAGCCCTGCCTCCCAACCAGCCCGCTAGCTCAGCCATGCTAATGAGAGGGGGGCACACTCTTTCCCTTTTGGGGTCCCCGCTGGCACATGCCTCACACACACACACACACACACACACACACAGGCAGATGTGCAGCCTGCAGCTGGTAGCACAAATGGAGAGGGGAGTGTGATTAGAGTCACACAGGGACAAACGGAAGCCAAGCAGCCTGGAATTAACTAACACACACACACACACACACACACACACACTTACACACAAGAAACATGCACTACATGACATACAGAGACACAAAAGCATTCATATAGCACTAGTCACTAGACACACATATACAACCAAGCACACACACACACACACTCCCCAGACAAGAGCACACAGCTGTTACACATGCAGTCCATGCCGGTGCACAGGAAGTTGTTCCGGGTGGTTTTCCTGTGCTCCCGGTCAGCTGCAGCACTGGGTCAGTGCCACACGTCCATCCCCAGCGGCTGACCCCACCCTTCCTGACCAGTGGCACACGCACTCAGTGACCCAGTTGCCTGACCTCTATGCTGGACAGTGACCAGAGCTACGCACCACACTGACCACAGTTCACATTACACAGCAGCCAATGCCGTCACTCGGTCATCTGTCACCCCACAACCACTGGCTGACAATATATATTTATAATCTTCTCTAAGATGTTTCATATAGCCAGCAGTGATGTAGAAGTGTGTGTGTGTGTGTGTGTGTGTGTGTGTGTGTGTGTGGAGTGAGATGAAGTGGGAAGCAGTGTAGTTAAAAGTGCTTTATCTGCATGGCTGCCGGAGGTGAAAGCACTGATCTGGATCTCCTCCTACACATTCATCTTTCTCATAATCACACCAACGCCATGCCTGCACACACACACACAATCATGTGTATAACCCCCTCAGTAAGATGTTAATAGTAGACAACCCTGCTGGCAGCTCTGTGATTGTGCTTTTGCGATGCTGAATGAATGCACACGGCTGTTTGTCTTTGCCAGACACCATCCTAAGAGGAACTGGGGCGGGGGAGGGCTGCTTATAAAACACACACACACACACTGCACCTGGGGTCAAATGCAAATAACATATTCATATGACCTACTACTGCAAAGAGAGAGAGAGAGAGAGAGAGACAGACAGAGACAGAAAGAGAGAGAGATTGGTGTTCTATGAGAAAATGTTACACTACCCAGAAGGTACCAATTGGATTTGCAGGATGTCGTTTAATAGGCTGTCCAGATGAGAGTGTGTTTCTGTGACAAGCATCAGCCTCAGAAAATTCATTATCACACACCTTTCTGACAGGTTCAACTGGCAGCCTTGCGGGTCACCATTCTCCACTGTGCTCCATGAAACTG
>NC_063191.1:20669068-20676568 GCF_017589495.1 Alosa alosa
CACGCCTCTCCTCCCTCTCGGTCTTTCTCTTGCTGCTCTCCCTCTCTCTCTCTCCCCCTCCCTCTCTCTCTCTCTCACGCTCACTCGCTCTTCTCGGGTTCTGTATTACATCAGCACTGCTCCATGCATCACTGCTAGCCATTCACAAATCCACCTCAATGGAACTGCTGGGGACACTGCAGTGCAGCATGACACACACACACACACACACACACACACACACACACAGGCCAACCAATCACCATCGCCCGTTTCTTAGTGTGTTACGTATGAAGAGGCCATAGAGTGAGGAGGAAAATAAAGCACTAAAAATGCCGGTGTCCTTCACAAGGAGAACGCTGACAGATCAATAAGTTCAGAGATGCTGCTTTGTAAGGCAGAGACCAACGGCGTTTAAAAAAGTGAACCAGGCTAGTCATCCATCCTCTGGCTTTTCTCTCATCAGCTTTAGTACCAATACCCCCCCCCAGCCTGCTAGTCCAGACACCCTGGAGGAGGCTCCAGCACAAGGATGAGAGCAGATTGTGGGCGCTGCCCAGTGGGGAGATTTATTAGGTGCTGCCATTGACGCTTTTTATACACAAGATTGAATTAATGATGCCGGACACTCCCCCAACACATGATACACACACACACACACACACACACACACACACGCCCAAAACAAACAAACACACACCAAAAACAAGCACACACACACACAAGCTGAAGCACACACATGCAGAGGCCTATTCAAACACACCTACACACACACACACACAAGCTGAAGCACACACATGCAGAGGCCTATTCAAACACACCTACACACACACACACACAAGCTGAAGCACACACATGCAGAGGCCTATTCAAACACACCTACACACACACACACAAGCTGAAGCACACACATGCAGAGGCCTATTCAAACACACCTACACACACACACACAAGCTGAAGCACACACATGCAGAGGCCTATTCAAACACACCTACACACACACACACAAGCTGAAGCACACACATGCAGAGGCCTATTCAAACACACCTACACACACACACACAAGCTGAAGCACACACATGCAGAGGCCTATTCAAACACACCTACACACACACACACAAGCTGAAGCACACACATGCAGAGGCCTATTCAAACACACCTACACACACACACACACACACACAAGCTGAAGCACACACATGCAGAGGCCTATTCAAACACACCTACACACACACACACAAGCTGAAGCACACACATGCAGAGGCCTATTCAAACACACCTACACACACACACACAAGCTGAAGCACACACATGCAGAGGCCTATTCAAACACACCTACACACACACACACAAGCTGAAGCACACACATGCAGAGGCCTATTCAAACACACCTACACACACACACACAAGCTGAAGCACACACATGCAGAGGCCTATTCAAACACACCTACACACACACACACAAGCTGAAGCACACACATGCAGAGGCCTATTCAAACACACCTACACACACACACACACACACACACAAGCTGAAGCACACACATGCAGAGGCCTATTCAAACACACCTACACACACACACACAAGCTGAAGCACACACATACACACACACACACACACACACACACACACTTTGGAGAATGTCTGATTCCCCCTCCTACACACTATTGCTCCACTGTCCTGTTGTAGCCTAGATCTGAATCAGTCGAGGCCTGGAACAAAGTTCACCTCCTCTGCTGTCACTCAAAACCTTCTGTTGTTCTGTCTAAATGACAACCAACATCCGGCGTGTTGAGGGCAGCCGGAAAGCAAACATCCCCAACCAGCAGCAGCAGTCCTGGGTGAAATGGCCAGACAGAACCCCTCCTCCAGCCCCTCTGTGGATGCGCCTGTGCAAGTGAGGCCTGGAGGCTTTGTGCAGCGCTCTAAGTCAGCCGCGCGCAGACAGGCCAGTCTATTCTTCACCCCCCTAACAGACGACCCCTGGAGCCCCTTTTCCCCCCCACACATCACTGGGCACCAATGGAGAAGAAGAAGAAAGAGCCGCAGCGTGCCACAGGATTATGAATCACTTGGACTTTTACTTTTACGACTTTGATATTCAAAAGACTGCTGGCACATGCCAGGGCCCTTTTTTTCCCCTTCAGCCGACGCTGCACTGTTCCTCGGCGGCCCACCTGGCCTTGGCCAAGACCCCAGAGGAGTGGAGAATGCCTTTGAAGGCTGTGGAAGGGCAGCGGGCTTCCAGAGGGAGAGGCTCACTCTTTGAAGCCGTCAGCCCAGCTAAGACATCACTCCCCTGGGTAAGTCTGAAGAGGAGAAGGGGGTTTGGATGAATCATGTGTGGCTGGCTCTAGAGGGAGGCTGGGGGGGGGGGGTGGTATTGTTCCAGAGCTCGGAGGCTAGATGCATCTGGATGAGTTGTGGTGGTGCTGGTGCTGGTGCTGCTGGGGGGGTGGTATTGTTCCAGAGCTCGGAGGCTAGATGCATCTGGATGAGTTGTGGTGGTGCTGGTGCTGGTCCTGCTGGGGTGGTGGGTTCCAGAGCCTGGGAGGCTAGATGCATCTGGATGAGTTTGGTGGTGCAGACTGCCAGCTGGGGATCTGCTGCCCCTGTCTCACTTATTTAAATGCTCCAGCCGGCCCTCTCCGGTCCCCAAGCCCAGTCCCTGGCCACCTCCACACGCTCTTGTTCTGGTCAAATGGCCCAGGAGAGGGTTGCCACGGCGACGGCAGCTCCTCGCACTGCGTGTCATCCCAGGGAAGGGCCGCGGAGACCTTGTCCTGATGGATTGATGGAACGCATCAAATCAGGGGATGGAGTCACGCTAAATCACGGCCCCGAGACGTCACCTCTACCTCCCACACACACACACACACACACACACACACACACACAGTCTCCCAGCTGCCCACCCCCTACCACTCATCTCCCCCTGCTCACATGCCATACAGCTTACTCATGCATAGTTTTAACCTTCCAACTTCCTAAAAACTTCCAAAAACCTTTGCATGTCAGAAGAAATGAAAACACAAATAAGATGAGCTGAAATCGAAATAAGAACAAGAGCTCCGGTGACCCACCAGAGACAAACACTCTGCACAGAAAAAAGCAGCCCTACTTGGCAGAGAGCAAGGAAAGAGGAGAAGTGAAGAGATGGGCCGGGAAAACAAAGTGGGAGACGGGGAGCGATGGAAAAAGGGGAGAGGGGGTGTGTGTGTGTGTGTGTGTGTGTGTGTGTGTGTGTGTGTGTGTGTTTTGTGTGTGTGTGTGTTTGTGTGTGTTTGTGTGTGTGTGTGTGTGTGTGTTTGTGTGTGTGTGTTTTTGTGTGTGTTTTTGTGTGTGTGTGTGTGTGTGTGTTTGTGTGTGTGTGTGTGGCTGCTTTGGGACAGCTTGCAGAGAGCCGGGGTTTATCTCTAGCCTTCACACTCTACAGCCGCTCTGCCGTTGCCAGGCATTTCCCCTTACTCCATTGTGTGGGAATGCTGGCGGCCTCCGCAGGAAGTGGGCTCCTTTGTTTCCTATCTCCTTCCTGCCGGGGCCCGGGGAGCGCTGGGGTTGGAGCTGGAGCTGGAGCAGGCCGAGAGGGAAGTGGAGTGGTGGTGGTGGTGGTGGTGGGGGTGCTGTTTGTGTGGCCAGCGAAGGGAAGGGGGCTCCTTGTGACAGGCCCGAGAGGGTCCAGGATGGATGGATGGAACAATGTTTACTTGGGACCTCACACACACACACACACACACACACACACACACACACACACAAAACAAACACACTGACACACATGTACACTGACACACACAGAAGGGGGTCATGGAACATGACGTGGGTGGCAACCTCAATCTGAAGGCACAGCTCCAGACCATGAGAGGCAGGGGAGGGAGAGGAGGGAGAGAAGGAAACGGACAGAAAGACAAAAAGACAGACAGAAAGAAAAGTGTAGACAGACGCTTTGTCAATATACTGTTGTGTCAGTAAGGACTATTTATTTGCAATTTGAGGAAGAGAGAAGAAGGTAGGCAGACAGGAAAACAACAGACACAGACAGGGGGGGAGAGGGGGAGAGAGAGAGAGAGAAAGACAAAAGGAGAAAAAGTGAGACAGATAGTCTGCAACACAAACGAGGCCCCGGTGCTTTGAGGAAACAGGAAGGGCAGTGTACAGTGATAAGAGTGTGAAGCCATCAGCTCTGTCCTTAAGCACGGCGGGCCCAAACACAAGGCCCTCGGCCAGACAGGCTTCGTGCAGACCACAGGCCTCTGTAGAGCGGTAAAGGACACTCACTCTCACACACACACACACACACACACACACACACACACACACACACACACACACACACACACACACACACACACACACACACACACACACACACACACACACCATCCATTAGATGGCTGAGAGACTAAATGCATTAGGGCTCATTAGACTAAACACCCAATGTAGGAGAGCTCTCCTTCCATCATCACACTCAGCCATTATTTCACCAGGCAATTACCAGCAAGTTATTTACGCCCCATAATATTTACACCAAACACAAAATCAGACAATAAATCCCCGCTAAAACTAACAAAGGAGCACTTTAATCTATTGCCAAAACCACTCAATCGCCAGACAGTCAGTACACAACGACCTGGGGATCTGTTTATGCCCGAATAAACTTTTCAACTCTGATTTACAAGAAAAAAAAGTTCGGGAACTCTTTTCTTAAAACAGAAGTGGTGCCAGATACTGAATAAAACGATCCCCGAGGCGGTTGAGCCTGCACTCAGCCGGCAGTAGGAAGTAGGCTAGAGGCAGTTACAGTTGGCTGTGTGCGCCCGGCTGTTTCCCCATCGGCTGGCTGGCTGTCTGTCTGTCTGTCTGTCGGTCGCAGCAGAAAGCTTCTGTGCTGTGGTGGCCGCCTGGCCAGGCCCAAGTGCCCTGCTCTCAGTCATCGAGTCAGAGGAGAGGAGAGGAGAGGAGAGGAGAGGAGAGGAGGTGGGGCAATTGGCACTCCAGGTGCTTATAGATAGATAGATAGATACTTTATTGATCCCCAGGGGAAATTCAACCACATTCAATTATTAACCACAACAACAGCAGCAGGAGCAGCAGGAGCAGGAACAGCAGTGGCAGGGAAGGAGGCAGCAGTCTCCCTCACCGAAACCAGTTTCTCTGGCTGGACAGGTTTGTGTGGGAGTAGAAAGAGAGGCAAAGGGGGGGTATGGAGAGAGGGAGAGAGAGGGAGAAAGAGGGAGAAAGAAAGGAATGATAAGAGTACACTCATGTTTGTGGAGTCAGCCTGCAGATTGATTGAGGGCGAATGCAGCAGTGACAGCAGAGGCCCTGGTGTTGACATCACTCATGAGCTGAGAGAGGGATGCACAGCCAAGTGGGAAGGAGAAGGGAAATTAGAAACAGCTGTGTGTGTGTGTGTGTGTGTGTGTGTGTGTGTGTGTGTGTGTGTGTGTGTGTGTGTGTGTGTGTGTGTACGTAGAGTGAGATGGCTCCTGCCACATCCAGTCAGGATACTCTGTGCTGTGTCAGTTTTAGGTGGAGCTGAGAGGTCCACAGCCACATCTAAAAACATTTAGAATTTGGTCGACAGCAGAGAGAGAGAGAGAGAGAAAGAGAAAGAATTTGTGCTGCTCAGTGCAGCTTCATTCTCCCTGGGAACTTCAAAAGGAGCAGCACATCCTGTCCCAGTCCAGTCCAGCCGGTTCCTCCTTCCTCTGCGTGAGCAGAGACGGGCCGGAGGTGACTAGGTCGCTAGCCTGCAGAGAAGCCCCGCTTATCTACACACTTCTCCCCTTTATGCTGCACTTTATAGCCTCTCTCTCTCTCTCTGTGTGTGTGTCTGTGTGTGAGTTCATATGCAATCATGTATGCGTGACCTTCTGTACACGTACGTACATAATGTGTGTGTGTGTGTGTGTGTGTGTGTACACTTGTGTGCACATGCTGGTGTGCACAATTGTGGGAATGCTGAAAGTGATAACACAAGTATATTACATTGTGTGTATGTATGCTGGTGATGTATGACAGATAATATCTGTGGTTGACAACTCACTTGGCTGAACAACAAAACAAAAAGGCTCTGTCATGTCCTTCGCTTCTTCTCTCCCTCCTTCTCTCTCTCTCTCCCTCTCTCCCTGGGATGCTGGGCCAGAGTTATGGTCCAGACAGTTGGCCCAGTCCCATCTCCCCTCTCCCTGTCCTGCCCTGTCCTGCCCTGTACTCCCAGCTTAATGGCCTAGGATACTCACTGTAACTAATCTCATGAGGCGATGGGGGGATGGGTGGGGGTGCTACAGGTCGGGAGCAGGCCCCAAATCAGTCCTCGTGCGCCGTAGTTCAGAGGCCTCACGACAGCTCAGCAGGTCTGGGGTCAGAGTTTAGTGTAGGGTAACTCGCTGTGAGATCAAGGGTTAAAAACGCATGCATATTTTCAGCTCATAGCTTTCCATATGAACACTGTAGATTAGATTTATGTCATAAGACATTCTTTTATTGAACACTTGAACATGGAAGCAGCTGCCTGCAGTGGAAACGGAAAGGTTCAGGTGACTAAATCTAAACTCAGCGGATGGGCTGACTGCGCGATGCTAAGAGAAGCTGCAGAGGGTCGCACAGGTCAGCGGCAGAAACCACACCATCGCTTTCTCTGTCTGGGAGTGGGTATGAGTGTCCTAGTTTTAGCACTCAGCTGTTTGAAACACCTCGGGCCTCACCTCGAGGAAGAGGCAGAAGATGAGAATGCAGGAAGAGAGAGAGAGAGAAAGAGAGAGAGAGAGAGATAGCAAGAACGAGAGTCAGTCAACAAGAAAAACAGCACCATGTTTCTCAAGGCAAGCCTCAAACCCCATATTTGGGAAACTGAGCTGTTTCCTGAGCACATACACATGCACACCATTACAAAAGCCAGGAGAGGCGAGGTGACAGAGACAGAGTGATCCGAACCAAACAAACAGCCACCAAAAATCCCCCCACCTCCTCCACCCCAATCGGCCTCCTCCACCCACGCTCTACCTCTCCACCCCCGCAGCTCAGCTGGAGAAAA
The DNA here is from genome assembly GCF_017589495.1 of Alosa alosa. Taxonomy (NCBI): domain Eukaryota; kingdom Metazoa; phylum Chordata; class Actinopteri; order Clupeiformes; family Clupeidae; genus Alosa; species Alosa alosa. The sequence continues at coordinate 20,676,088 of NC_063191.1, forward strand.
ACAACAGCAACACACCGCCAGAGCTGACCCTGGCCGCACATCACTCATGCAGACAGAATGGGAGCGAGGAGGAGAGGTGTAGGGGAGCACCGCGACGCTGCTGGACTTCAGCTACGGATCGTCTCTCCCCCACTTAATGGAAAGACTGGAAGACTGGAAGTGGGGAGCAGGAGCTGGAGCGGGGGGGGTGAGGAGGAGCAGGAGCTGGAGCGGGGGGGTGAGGAGGAGCAGGAGCTGGGAGGCTGGCCCAGGAACAGTGGCGGACCAATCAGACACAGACAGGCTGTAGCTGGAAAGAGGAAGCTGGCTGCCCACCTGCCGTTTATGTGGCCAACCAGCCAGTGTGTTTATGCAAAAGATAGCCCAACAGCCGAATAATGACATGCATCCTACCTACAGGCCATACAGTAAACTGTAAAAACAGACATCCTCACAGACACACACACACACACACACACACAGACACAAACAATAGCGCATT
>NC_063191.1:21039068-21051568 GCF_017589495.1 Alosa alosa
GTGTCTGCATGCATGGTGTGTGTTTGTGTGCTTATCTGCTTGTGTACCACTATGTAGCTTGTCAGGTCTGTTGACAGCACCCCCGAGTTACCAAGCGTTGCATTTTTTTTCTTGTGCATGTTATTTGCCCTGCCACAACAAGAGGCATCGCTTCATTTCACTCACTGCCCCTTCTTCCCTCCGTGCCTCCGATAAATATGGATGCAGCGCTCGGAGAGCCTTCCTCAGCTGTTCACATCGCAGCAGCACAGAGCCTATTAATATCACAGCCAGGGCAAGGAGCTCATCTCACCTGCCCTCTCCATGCGGGTCAGGAGCATTCGAATGTCGCATTGCACATTCAGCTGGCATACGCACCTCGCTCTGACCTCATTGTTCTCCCCATTGTTCTCCAAAAGTGCTATCTTCCAGAGGCACCAGTGAGGGATGGAGTGTGTGTGTGTGTGTGTGTAGTGTAGGGGTGAAAAGAAAGCCTTCCTTGCTTTTTGTCTTTTTGTGTTGTCTTGTCTTGCAACAGGAAGATGATCTTTGGCTGATTTATGGTGTTTGTACAGTGTCATTGACTGTATGTGGGACAAGAGCCATTAGTGTGTGTGTGGTACTGGGGAATTGAATTTCTGCTGAACAGGTGGAAGACATTTCAGGCAGGCTTAGACTAGTAGATGTGTTTTATCCATACCTGGCTTTTCTCAACAAAGCTTTTAGTGTAACTCTTAAAACCACCTTTTTACCAGCATCATTTAGTGGAGTCCAGCCCGGAGACATTGAACCCAGCTCCATGTGTAGGCATGCTCCTTGAGACATAACAGATGATGCGTGCGCGTACACACACACACACACACACACACACACACACACACACACACCCTCACTACATTAATTTAATTTCCTCTGCCTACAGTCACTCAGTAGATTAGCACTAGCACAGTGCCAGTGCTTTTTATTTATTTGGGAGACATATGTGCGAGGCAGCGCGCAGGAAGCTAACGAGCCGACCCCAAGGGCGCTGCAGGATGCCCCGCTAAGTGGATCAGCGTGTGGGGAGCGAGGCGCAGACTCCGACCCCGACTCACGCCATCCACATCCACTTCCACTTCCTCGCCCTCACCCTCGCCCTGGCATCCTAGCAGCAGCCCACCAGCTCGCTGAACTTTGAGTTCAGTTGAGAGAAGCGGCCTGCGGCCCGTACGTCACCGAGCTGACGCAGGTTCTCTCTCATGCTCTCGCTTCGTTAAGTGGTCACATGACCATTGCTAATCACTTTCCCATTGAGCGTGTGTGTGTGTGTGTGTGTGTGTGTGTCCTGGCTCCAGATCGATGGCGCTGCAGATCACTAATGATTGCTTCTCTTGGGAGCCAGCGCAGAACAAGGCACGGGGGAAATGTGAGCATGTAAATGAGCGCTGCTGCTCAGCTTTAATAGAATGGGATGCTGTGCACTGTATGATGTGTGCAGCTCCACATTACACAAGCCTCCCACGTTTCTAAGGCAGTTCCCACGAACGTCCATACTGTAAATTCCAGCGATGATGGCTATGCATAGAGATGAGATGAGATGAGACGTTGTATATGCGGCGAGCGTTACATTACTCTGAGCTGCCAGGGCTCATATAGGAATTACAAACGCCGTCTGCCTTTAATGCAAATAGGTTCCACCCAATTCTCTAATGAGTGCATTTGAGTCATTCTGCTGGCTTTTCTGGGGCCCCTAGGCCTGATTGGCTTGTCGAGAATCCTCCACCTCTCCCAGCTGATGTGACACTTGGCCTGTGTAGAGGATAATGAGATCCTGACGACCAACATTTAGTGGCCTGACACATTTATTTATTTTCATAAGCTGGGGAGGAGGGCTAGGGAATATAATTGTATTTATTTATTTATATTTTTTTGCCACTGTGCACACATCACTCAGTGCTGGCTATGATATTGAATAGACATTTTGGATTTTGTTTTTGCTGCGGTGATGGATGCAGCACAACGGAAGTTGTGTCCCAGCAGGCAGGTTAGTGTGATTGATGGGAGGGATCACCCCCGTGACTTGTTTTGCTTTCGCACTTTTTTTTTGTTGTTGTCGTCGTGGTTGTTTTGTCATGTCGCTGGCTAACTGCTACTGATCCCTGGCAACGCGTCGCTCCGCAGTGAGCGTGAAACGGGATTAAGAGCCACTGCTTTCCTGCGACGAGAGTTCATCCCGAGTGCCAAGCTCAACTTGGAGGCGCACGCGCATGCATATACTGTACGCGTACAGGAGCTCTTTCATGTAAAATGTGGACAGAGACTAAGAGCTTCCTGGTGTGTGTCTCTCGGTACCACTGCTGTGGATATCCTCCCAGCACCATCAGACCTGCCGCGGGAAAATGAGGAAAGCTGGAATTCTGCAGGATGTTGTTGTGTGTCACTGACACGGATGCTAGCCTGATGGGGGAAATGGGTGGCCTCCTGAATGTCCTGACTGAAAGTGATATGGATAAGTCCACTCTCCCTGCTGGAGAAATGGTCCCAGCACAGGACAGCGCTCCAGTATGAGTGTTTGCATGTGAAGGAACAGTCTTTGGAGTGTGTGTGTGTTCCTTCCTTCCTTGTAATTTTGTGTGTGAGAGTGAGAGATCTGCCAGGGTTGGGTAAGCAGTTTTTTTTGCAGTGCCACATCAGGGAGGTATCAATGAAGGTTATTTGTGTGTGTGTGTGTGTGTGTGTGTGTGTGTGTGTGTGTGTGTGTGTGTGTGTGTGTGTGTGTGTGTGTGTGTGTGTGTGTGTGTGTGTGTGTGTGTGTGTGTGTGTGTGTGTGTGTGTGTGTGTGTGTGTGGTATTCATGTGGTAGACACAGGGGAGTGTTTATGCTGAGTCAGTGTGTTCGGCCCAGGCTGCCCTGCTCTCTGCCAGTTGGCTAATTAAACTCCATCTGCTAGCTCCTCCCCGTTGCTTTCGAAAATTCTCTGATAAACAAACTGCCCTTCACCCTTCGGCCCCCTCTTTTCCACCCTCACTTTCTCTCTCTCTCTCTCTCCCTCCCTCTCTCTGTCTATCTCTCCATTTTCTCCCTCTCTTTAATCCCTGTCTTACCACTAGTACCTTGATGCGTTATTAACATCATGAGTATAGACTCCACCTGATCACCTCATTTAAAAGGCTCTATACAGCCACTAGTAAAAAAAATAAAATACTTGTTTTCCTCTCGCCATGATGTCCTCCTGGTGGCATTGGGTGGTGGGATGTGACAGGGCTGTGCTTAAATATCAGCCCCTTCAGTCTGGCAGCAGCCTCCCCTTCCCGCTGTCTTGTTATTGCCTCCCTGCCGCCTTGTAGGTGAGACCCTTCCATCAGGGCTGATTGGAAAGACGAAGCTGCCGCCTTATTGGCTCAAAGTGGAAGCTACACAGTGAGCACTGAAGTTTAAACCAGCCGGTGCTCAATTAAATATACAAACAGTCTTCCCAGCAGGAACGAGAAATTAACATCACGGCTTCATAGTTCATTTATAACAATCCTGCTAAAGCAAATCAGCTCCAACACTTGTCTATGTTCTTCTAAGTCCCTGTCTATGGTCTTCTAAGTCCTTGTGTATACATTTTGATGAAAGTCAGTCACCTGTTAGATCTTATGTTATTCCTATGGTAGCCACGACCATCACTGTTACTGTTCCCATCGCCGTAATGGTGCTGACTTGTTGTGTGTTGGGTGGAGTACTGCGTGCATCTTCTTGGCATTCCAGCAGAACACCATCCCCATGACACCTCTCTTGCTCTCCTGCTCTCCTTTCCCTCCGCCCATGTCGCTGTGACCGGTCAGCTCGTCCCCCCTCCCCCGGCTCTGCGTGCCATGCTGGGAGCAAGGGCGAAAATGGAGTACACCCCTGTAGAATTCAATATGACACGTGGGAAGTAATGGCCCTCGAGCACGTGGATATCCATCAAGCCGGCCGGGGCCCTTGTAGACGTTCTGCTGCAATAAATAATAAATCCTGTTTGGGGAGTATTAATGAGGTTGGTGGAGGAGGGGAGCTGCGGTGAGATGGCAGGCAGGCTGCGCTGGCTCCAGAGAGCAGCCTGGGCAAGGAGGTGGACAAGGAGGTGGACAAGGTTGAGGAAACCGGCTGGGCATGCAGTGAGGCAGAAATTCCATTGAATCAATAGGTACCTGACTATCATTGCTAGAAGCACATCAGATTCTTTCAGGTGGATGTTGAGACCAGACTGGTGGAATTTTTGCATCCATCTCAAATGAATGTAGCCCAACCAACAGCAGCACACCCAGAGCATTAATAGATGGAGCAAGGCCAGAGAGGGAGGGAGGGAGGGAAGAGCCAGAAAAGAGCCAGAAATACTTTCACACCAAAATGCCTTAATGTAGTGTGAACGTGTATGTGTGCGCTCCTCCATGGGCTCTGGGAGGTGTGTGTGTGTGTGTGTGTGCGTGTGTGTGATTCTTCCTTTAGCAGGCTGTGCTGCTTGAGTGCGCATGAAAAGGGGACTGCAAACTCACAGAGTGCTGACTCCACTGCTCCAGTGTGCAGCCCCAGCCTCATTAGTCCTGTAATGTCTTAATTCTGTCTTGTCTGCAAAGCCACAGAGAAACTCAGATTACATTACCTCTTGACCCATATCATGCCGTGCAGATATCAAGTGCCTGTTAGGTTAATAGGCTTATTGTCAGCCGGGCCTGTCTCTCCCCTCTCTCAGGTGAAATGAAGGTGACTGAAATGGCCACGAACAGCAGAATCCTTTCACAGAGGCCCGCTCGTCATTGTAATTTTGAGATTTCATATGATTTTGTGTCAAAAGGCTGGGGAACAGGGACAGAGGTTCAGGGCTTCAGGGCATGTTCTTGAATATTGGTCATATCTAGGACCTAGATAATGCCTCTAGAACTTTTGACCATATAAAGTTGCTACGTTTTAGCTCAGCCAAGGAGTCTTGTATGGTTGTCTTGAATACATCCCAATAAAGTCACTGTTATGACCATCAAGATAATTACTGAATTGCTACGTCTCTACGCCCTCTATTAGGTCAGTGTGCATAGCAGTGTCCGCACACAGCCATTAAGGAATGTGGACGGGTGCCATATAAACACAGGCATTGACGTTCCTCAGATACCCAGTAAACCGCATCGATTGTGGGCCCTGTGATTTTAAGATTTGCATTTCTAAAAAGGAGCCCATTGTTTCTCAACCCCCAAATTAACAGTGTATTTAGTTTTGGAAGGAGGACTGCGCGCTCGACGAGTGTCTAGCTGATCTGAATTGCAGATGCTGAGGTTTCATGCAGACTTAGTGCAGAGGTGAAAATGGTGTCACCGCTAACCGCAGTAAATGTAGTCGCTGCTACTGCGGTTAAACTCTTGGAAAGTTTAGGGGGCATCCATCCGTGCTCTGCGATAAAAGTGGCTGTGCCGTTCTCACGACCGGAGGAGTTGGCAAAGTGGTCTGTTAACTTTCCAGCAGCGGTTCTATGGGATGGGTCCTGCACTCCGGGTGAACTCATGCAAGCTGACGTTGTGCTCACAGCCCTTTTTATGTTGCACCTATTAATCTTTAATTCGGAGCTATGAAAATAATCCGCAGACATCGCCAGCATAGTCATCTGGAGTCGACTAGTGCTTTCTGGCTGGTGCTCTGGTGCACAGTGACTTGAGGTTTTCGTTCTGAATAAGTAAATGGAAGGCCGTTGTGTTGACTGGTCGCATTCGCTTATGCTTTTGTTCCTAGGTAGCGTTCCAGCCTCGCAGAGGAATCTTCATGTCAGGCTTCTTAAATGCGGGACCCATCAGCCTAAACTGTCAGATCTTCAGATCACTGAAGTTAATCACTCGTGTTCTGTGATTGGGCAACCCAAACACAAGCTTCTGTTGTTGTATTTATGTTGTTTGTGTAGGCTACTTTGCATGCTTCAGTTGGTTTGTTTTGTGATGTTCAACACATCATAAAAAGCCTGACGCCTTGCTCCACAAACCTGAAAACCACAAAAAGGGGGCAGTTAGCGTCTTTTCCTTGGCATGGCTCTCAGGGGCAGTTAGCGTCTTTTCCTTGGCATGACTCTGAGTGCCGCTCGCTTCCACACAGCTGGAGGTGAGCCACAGTCTCATGGGACCTAACGTCACTTAGAAAGAGGATCTCTCTCTCTCTCTCTCTCTCTCTCTCTCTCTCTCTCTCTCTCTCTCTCTCTCCCCCTCTCTCTCTCCCCCCCCTCCCCTCTCCCCCTCCCTCTCTCTCTGCCTCCCTCCTCCCCTCTCTCTCTCTCTTTCCTGTCTGTGTGCCTTTGTCTCTTCTTTTCTTCCTCTCTTTTTCCTCTTTATTTATCGGTAGAAACCTAATCCTACATTTCACCCCATGGCCTGAAACCAAGCAAGCTGTTTGACCCAATGTATACCTCTCACTGATACCGTGTGTGTGTGTGTGTGTGTGTGTGTGTGTGTGTGTGTGTGTGTGGTGTGTTTCTTCTCACTTTCCCGGCGGCTTTGCTGTCAGATCTTGACTGTAAGGTGATTGAAATGCCTATCCATAGCTGTTATTTATCTGTGATTATTTATTCGTTTGATGGCTCACTCACAAATTCATTGACATTTGCAGGGAAGCCAGCCGTGTTGAAATAGTTCTTGGATATTTTTGGCCAGCCAAATTGAGTCAGGAAGAAGGATTTTTTTTTTTAAATGTGCCTTATCTCATTCAAACCATCCACCACTCTGTCTGCCTGTCTGTCTGTCTGTCTGTCTGTCTCACTCTCACACACACACACACACACACACACACACACACACACACACACACACACACACACTCACTCACTCACAAATACCCCTCTCTGCCGAGCCAGACCATGCACAATCTTTTTCTAATTATACCTCAAGTCGAGCCTCTCCGTCAAGTTAAATGATGGGTTTTGTGAACTGCAATTTTAAGAATACCCCCAGCTTTCGAAATTACCTTTGCTTGCACACCACAAATTGATTAAGGCAGCATTTAAATGATGCCAATTGAAAAGTGTGTGTGTGTATGGCAGGCGTGTGTGTTTGTGTGCACAAGAGCTTGGCTCAGTAGCGTAAACATACGCTTCCAGTGACCGTGATGGGAGACAGGCTGGTTAATCTAACCCCGCGGAGCTGAGACAGACCCGTTTCCTCTGGCTTCTGCGTGCTGCAGGCCCAGCCGATCACAGAGTAATCATTAGGTTGTGTTATTTTCAATCCCCTATTGAGCACTTTCCAGTCGACAGACCGTGTGTGTGTGGCTTATGCCACTTACAATAACAAAGACAATCCAAGACAAGCACTCTTGAAAATTACACATGGCAGTCAAGGCCCTTTTTGGACTCGACTGTTTGCTGTGTCTGGTAACACATTAGGAGGCCTTCTGCGTCCTTGTGTTTGGGGCGCCTTTGGGAATGAACAACCCTGTGGAGAGGCACCTGAAGGAGAGTGCCGCCCTCTAAGTCACAGCAGAGCTGCATAGGTACAGTCTGGATGCTCTTATGATTAATGGGCAGGAGGGAGAACGGAAATGATTATGCCGTAAAGTGAGTCCTCCCTTGGGTAAGGTTGGGGGCTGTGTGGATCCTCATCTCGAAAACATGGTTGTGGAGATTTCCAAGATTTTATTTGAAGCACCTTGTGTGAGTGCCTTGAATTCCAAACAGCTCACTCTGCCTTTGTAGCTGAGTGGTGTCTCAGTTCTAAATTCAATGCTGCACACAGTGTATTTTTTATGTTACCCAAATGGTGAAGTAAATAGCTGCCTTCGTGTTTGGGATTACAACCAGATATTTTCACACTTGAGGTGAAACACGCAAATGCATGTGCTTGACCTTAACTTGAAATAGCCTCGGTGAGTTCGCACTGTAATGGATTTGACTGTGTTGCATCAGTTTACAACTTCCAACCTTGTTATTGGTGGCACTCACTTTAGATGTTTTTTTCCTCCATGTATTGTCCCACTATGTGTCATGGAGAGGCTAAAACACTAGAGGTTTGCTCTGTTCCCCTGCTGAAGTGGATTGATAGTGGCGGAATGCATGAGCGGGAGCATATGCAGTCACTAATGAACTGCGCTGTATGTCTTCTTAATAATGCATAGCTATACTGTCACTCCATTGGGGAGCCAGTGTGCAGATGTGTGGCCCATCTCCCGAGAGCCTCTGTCAAGATGCAGCTCTCCCAGCAAGCCTCACGCATCCCACTGTGAACTGAGTCTGGGACAATCATGGAATGTATGTGTGTCTGCCTGCATAGAGGCCTGTTTTTTGGCCTTGCACAAAAGAGCTTTTTAAAGGCTTTATTTCATAACCCCCCCAAGGGAGACTTTTTCCCTCTTTTCCAGCAGAGTGGCTCATTTCAGACCACCTACATTAACAAGAATTGACAGTAATATCCTACCAGGACTGGTGCTCCTAGAGTGCTGTGATGTTTGTGTGAATGCCGTTGGCACTGTTTAAATGTTTGCCTGTGCGTGCATGTGTGTTTGTGTGTGCAGTTTGTGTTTATGCTCTTGTTTGCCTGTGCCCTGCTGGGGTAGGTACAACATGTTGGGTCACTTTGTTGCTCCTCTAGCCATATGCAATTACCCACATGTGCTGTTTACAAACCGGCCTGCAGGCAGCCGCACTGTTGCTGCGTGTTTATTTGTTTATTTATTTATGTGTTTATTTGTTCTTGTTCATTTCTGTTTTCCCCTTTTGGCTGCTCATTGAGGTCATCTAATCAGGGCCCTGTGCTGTGTTTTGAACCCTGTGAAGCAGGCACACACTCTACCTCGGTGGCCTCACAGGTCCCAGATCAATGGGAGGAGCAGGTAGTGCGGAAGTGAATGTGGTGTTTGTTTGTGGTTGGTGCTGTCCACCGGTGCTCACCTGCGTGCCCGTCTTCTGTTTCAGGTGTGAGCGTGCGTGCGTGAGTGACAGCGTTGGGCCCCAGGAGGAGCGGTGAGACAGCGGCAGCAACGCTCCAGCGTTCACCCAACGGAACGGTGAGTCGGACTCTCCCGTGCATTTTCACCGCGATCCGATCACACAAGAGTGATGGTAGAGAGAGAGAGAGGGGGCTAAGCAGGGAGACAGATCAGTGAGAGGGTCCTCGTGCAGAACTCACTCTGCGAGAGAAGTGCCACTGAACAGCTGTAGATCTCCTGACACCTGCACAGCGTATCTGATGTCTGATATGACTGGAAAGGCTGGTTCATGGACGGAAAGCTAAACAGTTTAGTGTGGGAACCCAAACCATTCTTTTTAAGTATTAAAGCACAGGCATGATTTATTAACAATGTTATTAATATCATAGGTTTCGTGTTGTCACCTTGTGGCTCAGGGCTTCTAGGCAGACGGTGCAAGTTGTCTGTATGCGATTAGATGACGGATCACATTTCAACCCTGATACCAATGGCCGCTTTTTCTTTCTTTTTGTTAATAAGCGGTCAATCATGGTCATTGCTCACTGCGTCAGAGCTGGAATTTAGATACGAGGCACATTTTTTGAAGTATTCTCCCAGGTGTTGCTGCCTTGCAGACTGTCTCTGTCTAGGTGCTATTTTAGGACCACTGAAACAGCAGGAAGTCCTTCCTTTTTCCCCTTTTTTTTAAGTCATAGAATTTCACCCCCATTTTGTCTGTATTGTGGTACAGAATGATGGCTTGTAGGAACTTTCCTTCAGTGCTCTTGTTGAGAGGGAATCATTAAAGCTGATGCAAACAAATACAAAGTGGTGGCCCCCGTCTTTGTACTCACCCGTGGAAATAGTATCCCTTTGTTTGGGAAATGGATCCCTTTCACTTGCTCTTTCAGGAGGTGCTTTTGTAAATAGTTTGCATTGAGGAAGGGGCCATTTTTGGTAGACGGTAACCTTTAGCTTGTGCCAAGCAGGCTGACAATGGTAGAGGAGGATGAAATACAATGCTTATTCACTCTTTCTCTTAGTTTGTTTCTCACCCTTTCTCTCTCTCTCTCTCTCTCTTCTTTTCTCTCTCTCTCTCTCTCTCTCCCCCCCCCTCCCTCTCTCCTGTAAATGTGTGGGCTGGTGCTGGCCTCGGGTGCCTGGCGATGTGGGTTAGAATCAGTATGCTATACCATATGCCATCTCTGCCACCTCCCTCCTCCGCACATCGCGCTGGCGAGATTGAGCTCAGCTTGTTTTCTTCTCTTCGGGCGGCGGGCAGGGCCGGCGGCGGCCGGACAGACAAGGCTGACAGCGTGGCCGTGTGTGGCGCGCTGTCCATTACCGCTGGCACCCGTATTAAGGAAATTACTTCTCAGGAGGGGTGTCACTGTCACACTGTTGATGCCCGACTTGGCAGGCACCGGGCTTCCTCCTCACTGGACGGCCTCTCTCTCTCTCTCTCTCTCTCTCTCTCTCTCTCTCTCTCTCTTTCGCTCTCTCTATCTCTCTCTCTCGCTCGCTCGCTCTCTCCCTCCCTCCCTCCTGTCCCTCACCCCTCCATTACCGTAATGAGGGTTTTAGTGCAGTGCTGTCAGGAGCGGTGGCCATCAGGTGGGAGGGTTCCACTGCAGAGCCCAAACCTCCACCTCCACCACTACCGCTGCCACCATCGAGGTGGGCTGCAACTGTAGCAGCAGCCAAGCCTCTGCTCTGCATAGTCACCCTTGCTGCAGCCCACATATAGGAGGGTTTGTCGGTTCAGTGACAAAGACGAATCGTGTGATGCCTTTCCGTGTATTTTCAGCTGCTGTTGTTCAGCAGAATGACCTTGAACAGCTCAATATGTTTCTTTTTCTTCACCCGTCTCACTCATCGCAGGTATCCCTGTCTTGAAGTGCAGTATAGAATTTGTAGGACTGAACAACAGCACAGTTAACTCAGTTATTGCAGGCTTCTCCAAGGCTAGTGTATTGATCAGTTTGGCTTGGGAGCGTGCTGGCTAGGAGCTCTCGGCGCACCTGCAGTAGCACTGGTGTATCTCTATTGCTCTGGGCTCCAAACAGAGTAATCTCCCACCTCCCTGACTCCCCAGCTCAGCATGCTGGAGGAGGGAGGTACCCAGCAACCCCCTCCCTCCTCCCTCCTCCTCCTCCTTCTGCCCTCCTTCTTGGAGTCTTGCCACTGGTCCTCCTGGCCAAAGGCTCCTGTCCCATTATCGCTGTCTGTGCAGTTACCCTGTCACTCCCACCTCCCCACACATCTGCCCCCACTACTGCTGGAGGGTGTGTGTGTGTGTGTTTTCTGTGCTGTTCTGGTCACTGCTCTACTTCCTCCCTCCTCCTCTGATAGATGACTCTCCAGATAAGAAATGCTGGGTTGCAGTGCCAGGTCTAATGCTTCACCACCATTAGGAATGCAGCCCATTCAGGCAGCCATAAATCTTGTGCTGTGCAGGAAAAAAAAAAGCTCAAATGTCCCACACTATATAGAACAGCCATTTTTCATTGGGAGGACAATATTAAAATATCTCTTTTAATTCCTAAGCAGGTAGTAAGGCCTATAAAGGTGTAATGGGCTTTACTGGAGCGGTGGGCTCATCAGTGTTTATACACATGTTCAGGGGCAGGAGGTGGGCCGTGGTTCTCTGGTTTGGCGCGGCATGCCGATAACCTCCGCAGACACGAGCCGTGGCGAGCGCTCGTTCCCAGAGGCGCTCTCGCAGCACGCTCCCTCTGATCTCCCCCCCCAGCTCCGACCTCGGAGCCCCTGCTCAGTTTTCCGAAGCAAGTGTTCACAGATTTTCTTTTTACAAGTGAGGGGGAAGAAGGCCAAGCCCCCTTATTTTATAGGTCCCCTATAAAACTCCTCCGAATGGCCAACACATGGTCCCTGTGCTCTTTTTATGCGTTATTAACTTCTGTCACTGTGGTTACTTTTCTGTTAGCGAGGTCCCAGACGCGTGAGCTAGCGCTGCACACTGCACCAGGAGCAATGGCGTAATCCCCAAACAGCCGCAGAACAAACGTCTCAGCTTTTTGTGCCGCTCATGGAACGTTCCGGTGCTAATTTGCCATTTTCCCCATCCTGCCCATTCTGGTCCCTACTTATGAAACTCCAGTGATGCAGCAGATTTAGTTGTTTTATAGGGGAGGCCTCGCTTCCTGGCTGTCAAGGCGCTGTTCCCTTTCTGTGTGTCGGATTTCAAAGAAGTGAGGCAGGGCTCCCCCGCCCCCCCCCCCCATCTGTGCCTGTCGCTAGCCTCGCTTTTTCCCTGAGTGATGTTGGATATGAGGTCATTATTGAATGGCCTCTCTGTGTGCTAGCAGGTTGTGCGCACGGGGAGAGTGAGAGCCCCGCTGCCTCCCTGTCTTATCCCATAATACTGCGCATGACTTGAAGCCCAAGAGATCTGGGCTCAGTACTAAGAGCACGAAAAGGAAAAAAAAAACAAACATGGCTGTAGTTTTTAAGCCTAGCTCTTCATGCAAATCAAGTGTGTGTGTGTGTGTGTGTGTGTGTGTGTGTGTGTGTGTGTGTGTGCGTGCGTGCGTGCGTGTGATGGGGAAGAGAATGCAACACGAGGATAGCCCAGCACTGCATTGGCTTTTGAATGCAGGAAGACTGACTTCATTCTCTGAAAATT